>NW_027320158.1:0-3175 GCF_032062135.1 Pyxicephalus adspersus
AAAAAAAAAAAAAAAAGTTACATTTTGAGGAATCCTAAATCCTAATAGGCAGATCATAGTTATTCTGGTCATATTTTCCCCTTCCATGAACAGATTAGTTAACCAGTTTCAGACGGCTAGTGGAAACGTTCGAAACATAAGATAGGAGATAGAAAAGTACACACAGAGAGGTGTCATTTTCAATTTCTAAAAAGAAATAATCAACAATATAACATATTTGCATGGCTAGATAACTTGGTGCCATAAAATGTTACATTTTAGTATTTTGTATATTTATATATAAACACTAATATAAATTTAAAATGAAAATGCATATTTCTAAAAATTCATATTTCGAAAAAGGTATGTCAAAGACCAGCATGGCTTTAGGTTGTTCTGGAAAGGATGAATTTCTGATTATTCAGTGCACAATGATATTTATAAATCCTCCCAACAAATTGCATGAAACTTCTGGGAATATTTAGCAATTCGTGATGTTTTCTCAATATATTTTAATTAATGAATAGGGACATTTTTCAATGTGTCAAGAGTTTTTACACATAAAGGGAAAATATAAAGACGTTAAGTCTGTTTTATTGTATTATTTTCCCTTTATGTTTATTTTTTATATAGTTTGAATATACATATTTTTGCTTTACAAATTATCATTTTAAGCTGAAATCCAGGTGAATATTAAAAAACACAATATATTGCAGTGCTGTGTCTTACGTTATTATTTAATAATGTTTACCTTTGCTTACTTGGGATTAGTCCTTTATAGGTCCTGTAGTAGTGAGCCCAGAGTTGAAAAGTTAAGAAACAGCACAAAAATTTACTCAGTTCTTATTCTGTGACTCCTATCATTTTACTTTAAGATTACAATGAACATTTTAAAGTTTTAAATTGTGTGAGGAGAGGAAAAGAGAAGATAATATGGTATATCGTATTCCATAAATTCATGAATATAAACCAACACCAACATTTTTAATTGTATTTTAAAATAGAGGAATATATGGCTGTAAAATTAACATTTTTTTCATCCTGCCCTTATGTAAAATTAACCATTTTAAAAACTAAAATTGTGGGAGGAAGGAATTCCATTTTAGCAAAATACATTTTTTCATAATAAGTACAAGAATAGTTTATGTTAGTGGGCTAGTAGAGACCAATATCCCAGGTCTCCCAGAGGCCACAGTGTAGGGCAAAAAGGAGAGGACTTGCACACAGTTTATAATCAAGTATAACAGTATACGATCTATTTGAAAATATTATTATTATTATTATTGTTTAATAATATTATTATTTGAAAATAGAGGAATATGTACATTTAAGTTGAGTATGATGGGTCACTGGCTCTTAAATGATCTTTTTTACTTTATTATTGGACACCAGTAGATAAGTGTGTAACAAACTCTTACAAAGGGCCTGATTTAACCACCTGGGCGTTTAGCCCGACCTTGGTTTGTGGTAAGTAAACTTGCTACTATCAAACCAAGGTCAGGGTTGCTAAAAATAGAAACAAGCGTGACATTGCAATCCGATTGTCATACAACATTGTATGACAATCGGATTACAACTGAAAAAAAATACTTACCTTGTCTCCGCAGCTTCTCCGGAGACGTCTTCTTTCTTCTCTCGGCGTGTGCAGTGACGATCTCCGGGGTTTCCCGGTGACATTGATGCATGCGTCGGTGCGGGCGGGAATCTCAAATAACTTTGCATTGAACTCAATACAAAAAAGCTGTATTGAGTCCAATACAAAGAAATCTTTATATAATATATAATTGTATTATATATATATTATATAAGCTACTGTACAGGTACTTTACATTATACACTATTTTTTTTTTTTTTTTATGTTTTTTTAAAAAAAAAATTTATTATTGAATTATTAAAATTTTGGTGAATTATAGCCTACAATCTAAAATAGGTTTCCATGCAAAAAATGTAACACTTTTTGCATGGAAGTACAGAATTTCGGAAAGAATTAGAACACCCGGCGTTCGTGTACGCGTCCCTCGGTGATTCCTGATGATGTCAGTGCATGCGCCCGTAGACGGGGTCGTAGTGGGAAATTCAAATATTTTGTATTAAATTCAATACAAAGTCCTGTATCCAAACCAATACAAAATATATTTATGTGGTTTTGTCTATAGGTATGTGACGTTGGACTCTGTTTTAAAATTTACCACACTAGGGAGGTGTTTTAGAAAAATATATTACTATACAGTATACCGAATTATTTGTGTGTTTCAAACTTTTTTTATATTCATGATATCTACTAGACCCTTGTTCGGACATATTTCTGTAAGTTACAGGTCCACAATTTAAAAAAAAATTTCATGAAAAACAGTGTATCGCTTTTGGTACAGAAATCTAGACCTCAGTGTAACGCCCAGGTGGTTAAAAAGGTCTCCAAGGCTAGAGAGGAAACACTTTTATCAGTGAAGCTGGGTGATCCAGCAAACCTGGATCTTGTCCAGGATACAAAACATTTTTTAGCAAATAGCAAATGACTTTGAAGAAATCAATTCCAGGTTTGCTAGATCACTCAGCTTCACTGATGAAAGTTTTTGAGAGCTTTAATAAATTAGCCTAATGTCTCAGATAGCAAGAGTTTATTTTACACTTTATATAAGGGGACACAGCACCTAGTGCTCATCTAGTGAGTATAAACCAATCCAGTAAGACCTCTAACGTGAAGGACAACGTGAAGCTAGTCCAGAATTAGTGGAGGGAATTTGTAATATTAGAGTTGTTTTTGTTATGTTTCAAATATTCTTTACTCATGCATGGACCAAAACTGTTACATCCTTGCTAGGGTGGGAAGCTTGTAGTCTCGGAGCCTACCACGATCAAATGAGTAATTCAATGTGCTAAATTTGGTTCATAAATGCATGTACTATTCAATTTTGATGACTTTTAGAATCTTATCCTTGGTTAGGGAGGCATCTAATTTAATTGTGAAACGTGGTGTAAGGGATGGAAAGGATTGTTCATCAATAAGTGTAAATTCAAAACAAAAGAGAAGACATTCAGAGACTTAATTGTCTGTTTATAATTGTTGGTCAATAGCCTCAACTACTTTTTCTACTTCTGTCAAATCTATCAAAGTTTCATCTTTCCGTAAGGAGACAATTTTTAGCTTGCTATACTGTCATAGGCCCCATTGGACAGCCTGCCCTGTTTATTCTCT
>NW_027320159.1:0-3173 GCF_032062135.1 Pyxicephalus adspersus
ACCATGCGGCACAGGTCGTCTTGCTGATTACAAATCAGGGTACTCCCACTTGTTTTTCTTGTAACGAGTGAAACCGTTTACATTCACAGCAAAAAAATTACAATCATTATGATGATTTTGGGGCTCTGGCCTTACCATAGGTACACCAAATTCAAACTTTTGAATGCTCTATTTTTCCACTGATGTAGACACTCACAAGTTTTGTATACCATATGGGGAGCCCAATACTTATCTTGGTCCCCCAGCTTAATACCAAAATATGCAAGATATGCTTGTTTCTAATTCTGTAATGTTTGCTGAGAATATTCACCACAAATGTAGCAAAATACGTTAGGGTCATTTAAACAATTGAAGAACTCATATTTCTGTAAAAAAAAGAAAATGTATGAATAAAAGCAAGGCAAATGAAAGTTTCATGAAAATAATGCTATGTTTAATATATAAAATTCAAAACATTGGTGTAAATAAAGATTGATATTATTATGCTGTGTTAACTTTTTTTGTTGGTAAAATCGTCTATTCCTATTCCTGAATCACAAGAACTATAGCCAAGTCAGTAAAAACTGATGTCATTTCTGGATTCAGCAGAACTGAAATACACCAAATATATTGAAAAATCCTTGGCAAGTGATTTTTTTTTTGTTGAGCTGTGTAATAGATACCTATTATTTCAAAATAGGTAACATCATTTGTTTTGTAACCTTTCCTGTCTATGTGCTTGGGTCAGATTAGTATAAAATGTATTTATGTAATAATACCAATGTTGATTTATTATTGTTTTCCTCATTTGTTAATAATAGTCATTTCACAAAATTAATTTTATTGTATCCAACAGCACTTACTGTTTTAATTAAATTGTGAGATATAGAAATCACTTACTGGTCATACACTGACATATACTAGTTTGATTTAACCACAGTGAATTATGAGTGGTTGCATTTAGGCAGTAACACTCTTTAATGTAAATTTCTTCTTCCAGGAACAATTTCTTACAGCTAATATTTTTTCTATGTTTAATTAAATCCCTTAAGGGATACCCAACGACATTAGTTTAGCAGATATGATTTCTTCTAAAAAAATATATGTAGGTCAGTGTAACTCTATTAGGTTGAAATATTTGATCTGATGGGTACATCAAGTATACATTTTTTTTCTGTATAAATGGAATGAAGGTCATTGTGAGATAGAAAGACCATTTATAATGGTCCGCACAAATGTTAAGCTCCCTGATTTATGAAATTACTCCTTCTTTTTACATGGTGTTGACTTCCTTGGATGAGACAGGATTTTAGTTGTATATCAGCTGTGTTAATACAGACTGCAGAATCAATAAGCTAAAAGGACAAACACTCCTCTGAAAGAGTATCATTACATTTCATCAACAAGCACATTACACAACTACAAAGCTTCTTCTTCTGAAATCAGAATGCAGATCAACTGCTCTATGTAAGTTGGTATTTATGGAGGATTCTGTCCCAGGCAGTGCTGCTTTGATAAAAGACAAAAATAGAACATTAATTCCAGGCCCACTAAGAAGGGGCACCATTTGCTTGTAAATAATGGATTAGAAGAAGTGCCTTTTACATTTTTTATAACCCATTCTGATAATCTACCTGAAGTTTCGTGCATAGATATTAGATGTTTAAGGACCAATCAATCTATTTTGGCAGCCACTAGTCAATAGTCAACAGCCAATCATGCCAAGTTACTCCAGTTAGCAGGCCTTAAATAAATAAGCACTTTTTAGAAAATTTTAATTTGGTCCCCCCTAAGCTGGAGATGGCAGGAGCAACTTTTCCTGTAGCATAAAAATGTATGCTAAAAAATGTATGTTTGTATGGCCTCTTTCAGATATGTGGCACATTTCAGCATTGTACGGCATGCTCAATCACTCTCTCAACCTCTCCTATTCAACTATGTTGAAACACATATGCATTGCAGTTGTGGTGAAGTTGCAGCACAATTCCAAGATGAAACATGGGGCTTCTGGCCATGTGGTTGCTTTTCTTCCTCTGGATGAAGAACCGAACCATCACTGAAAATACAAGGTCAATGGGTGCAAATGCTTTGACCTGTAGGGTGGTTTGGAGACATAGTGGCAGTTTGTCATGCTCCTGGGAGAGGTGAACTGTGTGGGGGTTTTTTTGTACCACAAGTCTGAAAGAGGCATAAGAGAGAAGCCTGAGGATATTCAGATAAAGCATTCCACTAATGTCTCTATGGCCAGACTCAGTTTTAAGTGGTTGTGCTGTAAGAAAAGCAATTTTTGTACCTTTTTAGAGCACCTAACAATGCATCCAGTGACTGCTAAAGCCAAAGAGTTGGTGCCAATATTAGGACGGTACTATCAATTATGACAAGAAGTCCACCAAAGCTAAAGCTTTAATGAATGAAAGCTGTAAGGAGGAAAGTGACTAACAAAATAATAGGTGCGGAGAAGCAATTGTGAGAAATCTGCAGAATGGGACCATACAGGCAAAGTCAAGGAATGTTTATAATTCTGCTTCGGAGAAGAAGAAAGATGTACCTTTTATTTTAAGAATCTCTTGTAAGGTAAACTCATATTGAATAGTTTCAAGTTCAAGAGGTTTCCAAAATGACAATATGGCTATATCTTCTCAAAGATAAGAACCAAAACAAGAAGTTGGGGGCCTGTGGAAGGAAAGGTGAGTATGATTTTTTAATTTTTGGTTTAGTTCCACTTTAACAACAACTGGTATGGGCCCACATTAAATTGTTTCCATTTGTCCCCACCTGGCCACTACCCTGGCTGGCTAGTCTAAATAAACTTTAATGATACATCAGACAACACAAATCTCATAATATGACTGCGGAGCTTCCCTAAATGTAGCTTATTTACATGTCTTTACATGCTATTTTCAATAATATTATGATAGTAATTACAATTAACTTAAATTGATTCTTGCAATATGCTACAAGTATTCAATAGACTTGATTTATTAACCTCCCAACCGCTAACCCCGTACTTTTCCGTGCAAAAAATTTTTGCAACTATCGATAACCCGTACTTTTTCGTCTATATTAAAATCTCACTTACCTGGTCCCGCTGTGCTCATCCAGCGTCGGGTTCGTGTTCCAGCGTCGGGTCCGTGTTCCAGCGTCGTCCTCCAGGGTCGGGTGTCCTCTCCTTAGAAGAAAAAGCCGGCCGGCTT
>NW_027320160.1:0-3172 GCF_032062135.1 Pyxicephalus adspersus
ATTGGGGGTTCTGAAGGAAATACTGAACTAAGGATATGTTTTGCGATCTACACATTTGGAAACAGAAGCTGCAGTAAATTGGAGCAGACCTAGCCAACAAACCTCATAAATTAAGATTATAATATGGGTCAAAGCTGCCTAAAGGATCTCAAGTTCCTTCTATGCCAAGATTACAATTCACTCATACCTCCATCTGCTGCAAGCTGTCATCATTCAGTGGAAAATGGCAGTGGTAAAACATTCAGTGAGCAGTTTTTGTTTGACCATTAACGAATTGAGCAATAGGACCATGGCATGGAGCACTTACCTTCCTGTTCACAATCTTCACTTTATTGTACACTGAGCTGTTCATGCATATCATGGCTGCCAGGAATGAATGAAAGTCCTTGCTTAGGGGTTACATCGTTCTGGCCTAGCCAATTAAGATGTTTGAAGACCTGGAACCCGAAAGAGTACCGGGTGAAGACGGGGGCAACTTGAGTGAAGACAAATGAGTGTAACTAAAATGTTATGATTAAAAGGGTAATTTCTAGAAGAATTTCACCTGTCCCTTCTGCATTATTGAACCATCATGTGTACAATGTTTTCTTCATCAAGTTGTGTTTTGCTTTAACACCTTTTAGGCCTCAGGTGATTTTACTAATTGTAATTGACAGCTCAAATGACTATGGCTCTGACGTAAACCAACCATAAACCATGCCACCCTCCAGGTTTGGGGCAATTAATGAAGTTGGACTAGGCCATTTAAATACAAAGTTGGCACAGGGTAAAGGATGACTTATTCCAGTATAGCATGACCACACAGTCATTGTACTTTATGACTCTCTTTGCTGATAAACGTTCTTTATTCATGGAGATGAGCACCATTGCCAGTCAGCTAAATACAGCTTTTCTTGTGCAATTTGGTCATGATAATTGTAAATGTAAGCTAGGTTATTTTGCAAATGCTGACCATACCATGCCATGTATATCAAGGCAAGAATATTTTACATATTTTATATTTGTTAATTGGAGCTCTCAGCACAAATCACGATGATCTAGTGAGGCTTTGCACACTGTTATCATGACCCAAGGCTTTTTCTTTACTATAATAAATAATGCACAAAGTTGCGCTGTTCTTCTCTGCATTAGATATTAATTATCTAAAGCAGATGCCACTTGCCTTTAATGCAAATACTGCCGTTAAATTCATTTTTACAAAGCTGGATTGTAGAAAGGATCTATTCTTAAGTAGATGCCACTTGCATTTAATGCCAACATGGCTGCCAGGGTTGGATAAAGGATAAAATTGTGCATGTGATCACATATTGCAGGTACTATTCTATATGACACAGATAATCTTTTCCTTAATTTTTAAAGTTACAAATATTTATTCCTAAAGTAATAAACTTGTCTAGACTCTCTGATAGAATAATTACACGTGTCTGTTATTTGGCTTCAACTGTGCCTGAGGCTAAATGTCAAAATTTGGGAGTCAGGGGTTAAGGTCATGGTATGCTTTCTATGTCTCCTTGCAGCTCCTGACCTCATATAACGGTATCAAAAACTTTTTAGAGGATTATGAATGTCTAAGTTTCTATTACTTGGTAGATCTGTACACACTGGAGCTGACAGCCTGGGTTATCACAATGTGGCCATTCAGTATAACTAGTTATCTATGAAATGGATGAATTATTGTCAATGTTCTTTTTTTTTCAACTAAATTCCGTTGTTATGCATACTTATTGAATATTATTAGAAATATACCAATTATTATAAAATATACTTTCTGATAAAGCACTGTTTAAAATATAGTAATGTATGGTTTAATTTACCATACATTACTACATTTTATAAAAGAATTGATGCATTTTTTTAATTTTTTTAATATAATAATTATTTTCAACATTTTTTATTCAGTAAGAAAGCTGCACATCCACAAAATGCATTCGTTTATGAATGGGTTGGGAGCTCCATTGAGAGTTCTTCTGCAGTTCCACTGCGATCCCCCGGGACTAGAGTTTATTTACCCTCCAGTGCCCCAGGATCGCAGTGGATTATAAAAACTGTAATCATTGTTGCAGCCCTGGGAATTCTGTTTCCCCCCGGCACTAGAGGTCAAATGGGGAAAAGTATCCCCATTCAAAACCTCTAGTGCTCCCTAATTGGAAAGCTTTCCTCAGCCAATCAGAGAGCACTAGAGGTGTTGAATGGGGAGACTTGTAACCCATTTAACCTCCAGCCAGCCTGCAATCTTATTTTTTTTTCAAATTCTTGCTCGATTGGCAAACTTACACTGACTATTCTCACTTACAATTTCTCACGGCCGAATTTGCTGCAAGATTGAATTTTAAAAACTTGCTCGCTTATCCCTATTGACAACATTTGGGGAGGGCCGGTTGTTCAACCCCCCTAGCATTCTAATACTGTCCGTATTCCACGCAACAACCGTTACATTTGCATGGAAATTTATTTTACATTGTAGGCCTATAATTCTTAAGCATAACTCACCAAAATATGTCAAATATTTAATATATTGAATAAATTTAATAATACATTTTAAATAAAAAAACACAAAAATCTGGTAAACTGTATAGTAACATGTATAATATATGTATAATATAATTATATATATATAATTTATAAAGATTTCTGTGTATTGGACTAAATACAGTTATTTTGTTTTGAATCCAATACAAAATATTTGAATTTCCCGCCGCTCCTCCCATCCGCACCAATGCATGCACTGACGTCACCAGGAAAGCCCGGAGACCGTCTCTGTACACGCCGGGAGAAGATTGAAGATGTGTCTGGAGGAGCTGCAGGGACAAGCAGGACGCCGTGGGACGACAACAGAACAAGGTAAGTTTTTTTTTATGTTTCAAGCAACCCCGAGTGTGACTCGGGATTACCGCTTTATGCATTGTAAATCCACCCCGGGTCACTCTCGGGATTACCGCTAGAGGGGGGTAAATGTGCCTGACAATTTACTGCTGACAGTGATTCAGAGCATTTTGCTCACGGTGCACTGATACATGCCAGATGGGCTGCAGAAAGGTAAAGGAGAAATACAACTCCAAAGTCCTCATAAAAGCCTACCTTACTGTCTTTCTTCACATACCTGAGTATGGAGTTCTGTCTGGGGTCTGGCACAGTATCTGGAGGAGGGAGATGGATAGTGTCTGGACTAAGG
>NW_027320161.1:0-3171 GCF_032062135.1 Pyxicephalus adspersus
AATGATTCCCTATTGTAAAGATCCTTCATAAGATATTTCTAGAATCCACAGTACATTAGGAATAGGAGTGCAGCCAAGTACATGCTGGGATATAGGAAATTACTTACTGTTTGTTATTCTGCTTAACATTGGCTTTCCTTATACCAGATTTAGGATAGAGCAAACTGGGCAATTACCCAAGGACCCCATATTCTCCAGAGCCCTAGCTGATACAATGGCAGGGTTGCAGGGAACTGGGGTGCTTTGCATTTGGAGCCCCCACTTCACACTTGGCCAGAGCGCCATTTTGTCTAAAACTTTTCCTGCATAGAGTGACAGCATATAATAACATGGGTTAGTACATGTTCTGTAATACATTCCTCTGGTTCTGTGTTTGTAATTAGAGATAGATGATAGCTATCAGAACATTATCAATAGGTGATGGAGGTGAAGCAAATGCAGCAGCTTACAAGCAAGTCCTCCTTTTTATATACCTTGATGTTCATTGAGGAGCAAATGATTGGATGTGAGAAGTATGAACCCTGAAATAGGAAACATTTCGCTGACCTCCTTCTAAAAATATTAGCAGCCAGAACTAAGGGTGGGCAGAGTCACTTTGGCTGAAATTATATTGCCACAAAATTGCTTCTGTATTTTGCTGAAGTGGAATCTACTTTCTGCTGATTGAGCTGCTTAGGCAAAAAGTCTTACTCTATGTTTTATGAGAGAGGGAGGTATTGTGAATAGTTTTGTTTTTGTGTTCTTTGTATCTATAGTTTTTTTCCTATTCCCTTATTTTGTGTGTATGTTATCATTCTATGTTGTATATTGTCACTTCTTTTTTTCTGCTGGCTGTGTCTTTTTTCTAATAAAAATAGAAACAATAAGGATAATGTGGGACCGGATTTGGAACAAGGAGAGGTCTAGGGAAGTTGAAAGACAATTTTGTAAAACTACTTATTACCTAACTACCTATTACTTAACTAATACTTAAGATATTACATTTTTGTTTCTGGAAACAACAGCAACACCAGAATGAACAAGCACTGTACTGAGAGTTTTGTTCAGTTATATGGAGAGGGGAAGATGGAAAACAAGTGGGAGACTCCCCGCTGTAGTCTTCTCCGTAGAAAATGACAGTGTTGTCCTCACTTGGTTGATCTGTCATTAATCGTTAATTTTTCAACAATAATTATTGCACGTGTGTACGTAGCCTACGAAGTACGAAGTTCCAGGGCTAAAATCTGATGTGTGTACAGCAGGCATCAGCCGTTCATGGATCAGTCCAGATGGATACAGGAACAACCATATTGCAAGTAAAGGGGAGAGAGCGCAGTGGGGTGCCGCTCTGTCATTTTCCCCTTTCCATAGAAAAGAATGGCCCTGTATGTACAGAGCCTGTTTATGCATCTTTCAGCTTTTTCATGAAAGATCCTTTACAACGACAAACATCAAACACGTGTACCCAGCCTTAGAATCCTCCACTTCTGATTGCCAATAGGATTGGAATCACTTTACTACTTGCATGGGGGGGGGATTCAATAGGAAGTATCCATGTCATGCAGGCAGGGAGGTAGACTCCCAAAGACGGGGAAAGAGAGGAATCCCACTCCTATAGGCAATAAGTGACCACAACTGTACTAATAATAGGGTTTTTTTCATGCTAGTAGTCGTCAGAGGGGAGAATTACTTTGCCCAAAAGTCAGTTTTCATTTGAGGACCCAAAATAGGAAAATTGGTACTGTACTAGGTATACTGTACAAGAATTACTACTAAAATGTCAGCAAAGCCTAACAAAGATTAAAAGGAGCTAAAAGATGCTGCATGATGCTGATTGGTTCTAGCAATCTCAGTACATAAGAGAAGCTTGTAAAACTGTGAAACATTTAGGATAAAGCTGAAGTTCAGCTTTAATCATTCTGTATATATAACTCCTTTGGACTCAGCCTTTAATGATTAGGCTTCCAACCTATTTCTACATTCATTGCTATGCACATGGAGGTCTAATATGTAGTAATGTGTTTATTGCATCATGTGCTTATCACAGATGAGAATGATCACTGGAACAAGATGCATCTTCAAAATCACATTAAACAATCCTCAAGCATACCCTCAACCATTACCTTTGATATGTGCTTTGATATACTAAATATTTGCTTTTTTTAAGGATTAGTCTGTGTGTATTTTGAATATTGCAAATGAACTCCCATTTTGTTTAAAACCTTCACTGCTACAGTATATATATATATATATATATATATATATATAGAATGTATAGAATGTCTCTCTCTATCTCTAAATATATAAATATATAGAGAGAGAGAGAGTAAATGCACACATTTACTACAAGCCTCATCTACTGATATAACAGAGTAAACTATCAATAATCCTAATTATAGAAGAGGGGATGGGGATGTTCTCGCTGATTACAGTGGTCACCTTCTAGTTGTATCTATGTGACTTTGTTAAATTTTGCTTAGGGCTTTTTTGGACAGGTGACACAATGACAAACTGCAAATAAATGTAATTGTGTTAGCTGGAGCACTTTACACTAACAACTGTCACCAGTGATGGATCATATCATTGTTGCTGAACTTTCCCTTGAAAGGTTGAAAGACTTTGTTCTAGCCATTTAAGTTATAATATTTTAGGATGTATTTGCACATATGTAATTAAACATTACATTTAACAGAATTTACAATACAAACTAAGACACTCTTGAATTATAAATTAATCCTTATGTTTCTTTATATTAACTAAATGTTCATTCTGGTATTGATTAAGTCAGGTAGGAACAGGGGGGGGGGGGTTGGGGAAGCAATGGTCATGGTGCAGTGCCAATCAGTGACTGAATAGCTTAAGACTGCATTGTTCTTAATAAAGCTAGCAATTATGGCTAGGGCATGGTTCCTCTGTATTGTGTAGGTATACAAAAAAATGAAAAAGAAAAAATTTTAAATGTAGAAATACTTTAATGCCCCAGTTTCAAAATACATTTTTTCAGGAACCAGGCATACATTTATAATATATTACATAAATCTATAAACTTTCAAAAACTTATATGATCAAAAGTTAGTTTTAAAATGAGTAAAAATAGTTCAATGGATTAAGAAAACTTTTCACTAACAGTTTATATATCTTTATTCATATGGTAGAATTGTGGTAGGTTGCTTTGTTCTGTTTTGTCTTTTT
>NW_027320162.1:0-3169 GCF_032062135.1 Pyxicephalus adspersus
ATACCCATTGCATCTCTGCAGATATAGTAGTACAGTAGGGTACTACTTGTGTCTCTGTGGATTTATTTCTGGTGTGTCAGTACAGTACTTATTTTGTTTCTGATGACATTTCTGGTTTGTCAGTTCTGTACTGAACTTTACTCTAGGTTTCTTTTTTCTGAAATAATCAGTTTGATCCACTTTCTGTTGACTTTTTCTGGCTACTTATCACTTCCGTATAGTATTGGTCTTCTTTATTTAGAAATGTTTCAAGCTGTAATAATGCATTATTATGTCTGTCTCTGCAGATATGATTCTTGATGCTTTAGTACTGTATTTTTTCTGTATTGTCTCTGCATACTTGTTTCTGGTTATCATAATTGTATTAGCAGATTGTGTTTCTGAATGCATATATCAGGATGTGTTAGTTTGCTATAAACCATGTCTTTGCAGAGATGTTCTAGGTTTGTTAGTACTATCATTTTTGTGTGCCTGGAGATATGTTCCTGGTTGTGTCCGTACGGTTCTGATTGTGTCTCTGCAGAAAGCAACCAATAACCTAACTATTGTACCAGCTGTTTGCCTGTGGACTTTGCTTGTGTCAGTACCATACCTAAGGTATTTCTGTGAAAATGTTTCCTCCTGTGATTTCATCAGTTTTCATTATTTCATAATGTTATAATGTAAAAAATGTCCAGTTCCAGGCTAGCATAAGGTACTGCTCATTTTCATGAATTCACCATAAATAGTAATTACTCTTTGTTACTTGTTGGAAGCATCGTATTGCTAGGTTGCATTTACAGAGGTAAAGAATGCATTTCCATTATGCTAAAAGACTACCTAAGGGAAGGTGTGGAGTCCAGGGGCCCCACTAAACCACTTACATGGTAGCATTACGTGTGACTTTCAAGCAAATATAAAATGTTTCCTGCTGTCTCACAAAATAAAAATTTGCAATTGTGTTAGGCTTAGATATTTCTTCTGATTAGTCCTTTCCTCCATGTCATAGATGTGGGTTGTTCAAACAGCTGCTCTATTTCTTCACACATTTAGAGGAAGTGTATGGGCTGTCATTCCGGATGGTAGAAGGGAACACAATATAAACTATGAACTATGAGCATCAAAACTTTAATGCAAAAAATATTCCTCAATAGCCACAAAAGAATGTACAACCACCTTTGTATGTTCAAAATGGCCTTGTAATGAAAATGGTAAGTTTTTGCAAGTTATACCTCCATCATTCAAATAACTACTACATTGTAGAAAACAATATTTCAGGCGCTTTCTTATTAAAATAGTTCACATCACAATATGCACACAGGATTGCTATTAAAACTATTCAGAATCACATTATACACTAGTTTATGGTCTTAGAACAATGGTGTTTATTAAGTAGCCTGCAGTCTGTATTTGCCTTGGAGGCCTTTTTTGCAACCTTGTGATGTCCCAATAGACACAATGCAGTATGGTAGCAGGGTGCTAAGTTATAGAATGAAAAAAAACACCCTCCTATATCAGTGAGGTCAGCACTAGGGTCAGTAGAAAAACTCCCCCATCTGACATCTCCTATACTTGTTTCCTAATAATCTGCATGAAAATATTTCTCTTTACTTTAGAATGGATTGGGATGTCTGTTTTTAAATACATTTTACTAATACCCAGTAAGATAGGGCTCACCTTTAAGATCATAAATGCTCCATAAGCACCAAGCTATAGGATAAAAGTTATGAACCAACTGTACTTACTACTGATATCGTAGCTATCCATAAGGAATAAACAGGGGTCACAGTGACCAGTTCAGTTCCACCTACTGTAAAATGAGTAACTGATTAATGAAGAACCAGAATAGCAGCTCGGGAGGTCGGGAATTTGGCATGGTGACAACCACTGAGAGCTGCCTGGGAACTACTGGCCCCACCACTGAACAAGCCCTAAAAAGCAGGTAACAGGACAGTAGATAATGTGCCCAGTTTGAAGTTTGTAAAATTCTGCAGTTTTCTTCAGTTCAGCATTTTTTTTATACAAAGACCGACCAAAAGTTGACGTTTTTGCCAAACATGAACTTTTCTGGTTAAAGAGTACGGTCAACTAACCTTTAAGGCAATGCTGGTTCCTGGGACTAGGGATTTTTACTGTCTGACAAAACATATACTGGAGCAGTGCCACCAGCTCCAGTGATGTGTCATCACCTGCATCCTTTCTAGCCTCTACCAGGTTGGCCATATATAATATGAAGAATTATATTTCACGACTCAGGGAACCCTGCCAATTGTGATGAATATAAAATACATTATCCTGGTGGTCAATGGGATGAAAGTCTCAGACATTAAAGGCCAGTGGTAAAAATGTCATACTAACATAATATATAATTGGCTTCAGTGGCAGCTGGCCTGAAAAGCACAAGCTGTTCATTGGTTTAACTCTGGTTGAAAAATTGTGCTAAGCAAAATAATAGTAGCTGTCACTATGGTGTACCCATTGAAACCCATTGAAAGTGGCTAGTTCAACAAGCAAAAGTTTTTTCCTGTTTTTTCAAACAATGGCCAATAGGGAATTTAAAGAAAAGTTTTTTTTTCACCCCAGCAGCAGGAGGGACTTATGCTTTGGCAATGATGTTGCTGGAGTTGTATGGTGTAGGAAAATTCTGCAGACATTCAGGCCTGACCTGTGGTCAAACCTTTTCCACGCCTGATGTGATGTGTTCAAAGCCTCTGAAATGTATAATGTCCCTCCTGGACAAGCACAATTGTTAAGAATACAGGCATTTGTTTGTTCCATATTAAGTGTGATTATAAAAGGTCTTGCCTAAATCAAATGATAGCCATGTGAATGGGGAGATCAGTTTTTTTTTGGTACACGCTATTTTACTGCAAAAGTGTTATGATGTGATGCAAAACAAAGGGAAGCAATTAGTGTATTTAGTGGACCCCCTCAAAGGAATATAAAAATAAAATGTATTTCCATCAATAAAAATACTAAAATACACCCTAAAATGTACCCCAGTATAAACCAAATTTTTCCCCAAAAAATCTTGGTTTATACATGAGTCACACCTGTAGATAGCACTTATGTGTCCTCCATTCCTCCATTAGTGTGTAACAAAGGCTTGCCATCAGAGACCAGAGACATGGGTTTGTTACAAACGTTACACAGTGTCAACAATAGTTCACAAAGGACCATTTATAAGGAA
>NW_027320163.1:0-3166 GCF_032062135.1 Pyxicephalus adspersus
AATACACACATCAAAAATACACAACAACCTTGTCAATACACTGCATTATGCTGTCTGAAAGTATTTCTGTACCCATCTAATACAAAACACTGAAATATAACAAAAAAAAGTTTAACAAAAGCATCTAAAATGCATGCAATTGTGCTAGTTTGAGGCATCTGACATATGCATTGTAGAAACTTACATTGTATGGTAATTTCTAATATTTGTGAATAAATGGAAAGAGAAACAAGAAAAAGGGGAGCTTGAAAGATGGTAAAACGGTTATTGCAAATAATCGTGCATCCAAATATTGAGGACAAATTCTATTACAGGATTTATGGAGATATCATGCATTGGGCCAACTATATTGAAGGGTTAGAGAAGAAGAAGATTTGGAAACCATTGCCTAGGTCAATAAAACCCAGCCAACTAGCCTTTCATGGTAGGGACTGATTTCTATGCATTGATGCTATGGTGCCCCAGTATTTGGTTGGCATGTAAAATTGGTGGGTACAGGTAGTCCCCAGGTTACATATGGGATATGGACTGCAGGTTTGTTCTTAAGTTGAATTTGTATGTAAGTCAGAACAGGTACATTATTTTAATAAATGCAATTAGGACAGATGTTTGTCTCAACATATTATTAGGCAGCACGGTGTTAGTTACTGTATAAAGTCACTGTGAGCTAATCACAAACAAAAAAAAAACTTGCTCAATAAAGATTTACAAGAGCTTGCAGAACAGCAAAAGATTAATTCTGAAAGTCATGCAAAGGGCCCCCCTTTGTCAAGACTCCGTCCTGCACATGAGCAGGGAAGCCCGTTTGTATCTAGGAGTTGTCCGTATGTCGGATGTCCTTATCTCGGGGACTACCTGTATATTTAAAGGATCTGCTGATTTGTGACACATTTTCACATATTCAAATATTAGTTTCCTTTGCATTTCTCAGCATTTTATTACATGACTTCTTACAGGAAGTTCGTGCTAGTTGATCTTAGCTAATGCCTAGCAGATGTCAATGACTGCAGGTCTTGTTTGGTTGATGTCTGCCTATATAATTTTTTAAGGGTGAAATTGGCTGAATGCCCAAATATTCTGTGTGCATTAATCATCAGTCACTCATTAGTTTTAGGGGTTTTTTACAAACTAAGACTAATTTTCTAAACGAGTTTTGGCTGTTCAATTTCCATTATCTGTTTGCAGGGGATAATATGCATAGCTTCATGAACATGATGAAAATTCACTCATTTATGAGCAAAGAAATCCACAAAAACAATGAAGCTTGTCTGATTTACTAAATTATTATTATTATTATCATTATTATTAGTAATAATATTATTATTAATAAACAGGATTTATATAGCACCAACATATTACGCAGCTCTGTACATTAAATAGGTGTTGCAAATGACAAATTAATACAGACAATGACACTGTAGGAGAGGACCCTCCCCAGTAGAGCTTACAATCTAGTATGATTAAGTGAACTATCCTTTGCAGGGGATTAATTCAATTTGCTATGTGAACAGTTTATATTCCTTTAGTAAATCAACCCCACTGTATGAATCTGTAGCTTAAGGCGGACCTATCACCAATTTTTTGGCAATATATAAAAGGGTGGCTGTAACAAAAGTAAAGCCTGAATGGGAAACCTCTTGAGATACTTACAATATATATCCCAGGGGGCTGCGGGTTGCTCCTTCAGTGGAGGGGGTCAGGGCTTTCCTAAAAGGTATGTGCAGGGAGATTAGCTAATTTTTTATTTTCAGGAAGACACGCAACCTGATTTTGTGCCTGCACAGTGCCAGATCAGTTAATGTTAGGAGAAAAATCGAAAAGAAGACAGAAGAAGATGGCACTTTCAAGAATATTATTCTTGTTCCACGTCTTTGTGTCATCAGCTTAATAAAAAAAAAAAAAACTTAAACAAGCATACCATACATTCCCACACACACATACATACAGATATATTTAGTAACAATTTGCCTGCATGTACAGGTACCTTTGGGTGTCACCTCCAAGCCCCAGCTGAACTCATTTCCTCTGAAATAATCAGGTACTAGAGAGGATGTTGCAATATAAAGTGTAATTGTGAGAGGGTGTGTTATTGTGTGTCACTGGCAGTTACAATAGGAATGTTGTGTAGTGTAATGCTATTATCAACACTATCATTATAGAAGAACAACACTCCATTAGGAGGGGAAAATTGGAGGTCTGTAAAAAAAAACCCCCAGGGAAGATAATGGGAGTGAAAAAAAGCTTATTAAAGGGAAAAAGCACCTTTTATTTAAATGAAGATCACAGGGCTGCAGGACACAATAGGCTGTTTACTGATTCAAGTTAAAGCCATGGTATTGCCCTGCCCTTATTCAGTCTTCTAAATCCAAGAAGTGACCAACAGGAAATCACATTAGCGGAAAATAGGACATGGTAATACAAACTGTATTATTGGCATTTATATGCAGATTATTTAGTAAATGGTTCTTTACACAAAGTGGCACACAAGGGTGTTTTGCTTAGAACATGGCAATAATTAAGGTATGCACACACGAGAGACATCTGCTCCAGTATTAAACCTTGAATGGGTGTCTGACTAGCTGAGGGTGATTTGCTGAAATAAATTTATAATAACAGTAGCTGATAGCTATGTACCTAAACAACCTATGATTTCAAAAAATCAGGCATGTGTTCGCCTTATGCACATTTCTATCGGTAAGTTATAAATAATATTGGGCTAATAGAATTGTATTAGAATCATGAAAACTGAGTATTTTTTACATCATTTAAGTCCTTTATTATGTTAGGTCAGTGTTTTCCAACCAGGGTTCCTCCAGTGGTTGATGGGGGTTCCTTGAACAATTTGTGACCCTAAGGTTATTTCAACAAATTCCAATGATCTTTTTGGCTATCTGTAAGCGTGACATTCTTCCCAATGGCCAACACTGTAAGAAACATTCTTCTCACTGATCACCCCACTAATACACTGTGAGTTGTGGATATATTATTTATAGTGGGGTTTCCCTGAAGACATGAGAGTTATTTCAAGGAGTTACCATATGTTGAAAAGGTTGATAAACACCATGTCAGACACTAACTAATATGTATTTCATTTTAAAGCCAGGTAAACCCGAAGTATTACCAATAAATATTTCATATCTACCAATTAAATCCAGCTGGTAGCAAA
>NW_027320164.1:0-3164 GCF_032062135.1 Pyxicephalus adspersus
GTGTTTCACATGTCTCTCAGGAACTGCTAAATGTAGAAGGATTTTTGTGGTTTTCCAGGGAGAAATGGGTGTATAGTGATGGCAACACTACCCCTATCAACTCAAGAACCTATTTCGATCAGGTTAAATTTTTGTGCACCACTGTCCCTAAAAAAGGGACTTTAGTACACAAAGAATTGAGAACATCTTAGTAGGCTACCACCGATTAAACCTAGACTGCATAGCCTAATCCGTCAACAAAGACAAGGAAAAATCTTGCCAAAGTTGTGGACCTGTAGAGAATCCCAAATAAACAGACCAGATGCAACTGGAAGCCACTATGTTACTTGCTTCATAGACCAATTCCGATGTTCATGAAAGCCAATTTAAAGTGTCGTTGGTTTTGCAGAAAGCTGTGATATACTGTGCATTCTTGTTCATAGTCTGCAGTTTTTCTTTCAGGAATTTGTTCTACAGTAGCTGTTCTGTGGGATTATAACACACAAACTAGCTTTTTTCTTCCTACGAATTTATGAGCCTTGGGCATCCAAAACCCTATCTGGTTTATCATGTTTCCTTCCTCGGACCTCTTTTGAAAGGTAATAACCACTACATAACAGGAACCCCACAAGAGCTGCAATTACGGACATGCTTTGACCCACTCAGCCGGACATCTTATTTGGCCTTTACCAAAGTCATTCTGAAGCCTACGCTTTCTCGTTTTTTTCCTCCTTTCGACACGTCTCCAAGAAAACAGTTCACTTGCTTCCTAATATATCTCAGCCCTTGCCAGGTGACATTGTGTCAAGATAATCAATATTGTCACTTCACCTGTCTGTTTTTTTTGGCATGGCTTAGCAGTGTCTGTTGCAGACTTCTAGACTCCTTGACTTCTGATTTGATAAGTGCTTTATTACCAAGGTAGTTTTTTTTGGCAGGGCAGTCACTTTTAAAATGGGTAGGGTCTTTACCAGTCTCTACATTAAAAGAAAAAGAGTGGGCTTTAATAAAAAAAACAAAACAAAAGTAATAGGTAGTAGCAGGCTCCACCATGCTGGATACAACGCTAGCATTAGGTGGAGGCTCCTGCCATCTCTCCATTTGTGTTTTGTATATCCTTTGAATTCTTGAAGTAAGAGATGAGCAATGTTGACTTGGCTGGCTATGCATATTTTTGCTTTATATGAAATACCTTTATCTCACGAAGAAGAAGTTTCATCCTGCGAAACACGTAGAGTCAAAGTTTGAGTGCTACCATATGTAAAATTGTTTTTCTTATGAAACACCATCTGATATACATGTCAGCTTGCCTGTATTTCATGTTTAAGGCCCGTTTCCATTCTTTATGTGAAGTTCGATTTTTCCTGTACTGGAGTTAATAAACTCTGTTTTTTATATATTTGTTTTATTTGTGAACACCTTAGAAGTCTTAGTTACACCCGATCTCTTCATATATTCATAAGTGGACTCCAAAGCAGAAAGAAAAATGTTTATTGGCCCAAAAAAAAAACAGAATTACAAAAAATTTTGTCTTTTAACACAGAAGTTCCATTAATAATCCAAAAGTTTCAGAAAAGTAAATACGTTGCCTTTTACATGGTCAATTTAATGCAATTCTAGCACAGAGATTCATACTATAGACTATAGAGTGCTGCACCAGCAAGTACATGCAAAAGCTTCTTGGAACGGACCTGCACCATGTGACCAGTGTTCTCTCCAACCTCTTTTAGCTGGGCATCCCACCCAGCACTTTTCAGTAACCACCCGGCTGGTTTTGGGTAATTGCTGAAGAGTTGGATCACAATAAAGGGGCTACAACCAGTCTATATTTATTCCCATTCAGGTTAAAAAAAATTCTGAATTGAACACTGCATGTGACTCACATGATGGTACATAGTTCAAACTTCTTGCCAATCTCCCTTGCCTAGAGTTCCTCCTTAAACATAATTGCCTTTACATTTAGACAATCCTAAACTGAAAGGAGCACAGGTAGCAGCACAATGGTAATACTTTTTAAGTTTGAATGTCTTTAAACAAAACCCATCATTATTCTTGCACCCGCCAAAACAGGTTTAAGTAAGAAGCGTAGGTGGGAATCTTCCACAACCTATCCAGCTCATTCCCTCGCTTGTGTCCGCAGCTCTGCCAGAAGGAAATGCATTGCATTACACAGCAGTGGAAAAACGCCACAATCCGGAAACTCGTACACAGAAGCTGAGGGGGGAAAAAAAGAAAAGAAAAAAAAGAAAAAAAAGAGCTTGTGCAGCTGTTTAATAAATCATCCATGAAAAGAAACTTAACACCGTTCCAAATAACTGAAAGCAGCAGAGAACAAGGCTTTTCTCACATGGTCTCCGATCAATGACACCGCCAAAAGTTACATCCACCAACAATTCCATCACATTAGTTTTACTCTACAGAAACTGGATTGCAGCAACCAAGGGGAACCAAAAGAGTATTGAGAAAACTGCACTAAGCGACTATTCTGACTTCTGATTTGCTGCAGTTTGTGAATAGCTTACTGAATAACCCCAAAATCTCATGGATACAGAAAACTTGGTTACAGGAAGCAAACTTTTTCAAAGGTCTGAACTACAGCTCTGCACAATGTCCAAATGTAATTGTGCATCTCCTATCTGATCTGATACATTGGCCTTTCTATGCAAAGTCTAAATGAGACTTATGTGATGGGGGTGGCGGCTAAACCAGTATAAAACACTGAAATGAGAGGACATATTGCAGGGTTTTGTTTTTTGTTTAATAATGAGAAACGAGACATTTCAACATATAATAAATATATAAAGCAGTTTTTAACACAGACTGGGTGGGAAGAAATTCTAGCCAAATGGCAGCCCTGTATTGTGACCCAACTGTTCAGTAACCACCCAAGAAAAAAAACGGGTGATTACTGAAAAGTCCCAGGTGGTGCGCCCAGCTAAAAGGGGCCGGGTAGAACACTATCAATGGAGAGAAAACTGGACAGTGTTTTTCAACCAAAGTTCTTCCAGAAGTTTCTTGAGCAATGAGCAGTGTGTGCCTCAGTTCAGTAGAAGTGACACCAATTATCTTTTTGGCTGTCTGTAAGGGTGACATCCTTCCCATTGGACAGCAATGTAAGAGGCATTCATCCCACTGACCACCACACTAATATATTGAAAGCTCTGGATTTAGTAATAATAGAAGGG
>NW_027320165.1:0-3162 GCF_032062135.1 Pyxicephalus adspersus
CTTGCTAACACTAAATTGCTGGTAGTTTTCTATCTATCTATCTATCTTTGTATCTACTTACTTTTCACAGTAATTTCTTTTTCTCCACCTAGCCTGCTGATTTATATACTTATGCCCCCTTCCTTTACAGCCACATTATATATCCCCAACAGCTCCATCCCACCGTTCATAAAGATATAAGAGGAGGAATGGTATAGAGGCAATAGATCCCAAGTGAGTTTTCTCAGCAGCATGGAGTGGAATTATATGGAGTACAGTTACAGGTAAAATGGCTCTAATGCACCAAGAGGCCTCTGGGATGTGCTTTGAACAAAATCCAAGAGATTTACGAGAGAAGGTGCTGATGATTATAAACCATGCTTGTAAAGGCTCTGCATATCCCTGAAACCACAATATGCTTCTTTAAGAAAAATACATTGTTTCATTGGAGTCCTTCACATTATCTACATCAGATCAAATTTAGACTGGAATGCATGCACATCCCTGCTGGTGCAGGTTTTACATAATATTCATCATTACCGAGAACTAATGGACCACTGGAAAAACAAAATGGTGATTTTGTTGGGCTTTAGTTGAGAAAGAGTTATTGTTACATAATATTACACAAATCAAGTTTATGAAACCTTGGGAAGACCTGTAGAATAGGTAAAATCAGTAGCATTTATAAATGAAACCATGATCTCATAGCTATAAGGGTAGATTTGTCCTCAACATCAGTGTTTCTCAACCAGGGTTCCTCCAGAAGTTGTAAGGGGTTCCTTAAGCAATTGGGCCTCTCTTGTCAGTTTATATGTCCTGACCAATGACCTTTTTGGCTATCTGTAAGGGTCATATTCATCCCACTGGCCAGCAATATCGAAGGCATTCCTTCCATTGACCACCATGCTAATATACTATGAGTTGTGGATACAGTATTTATAGCAGGGGTTCCCTGTAGACATGAAGGTCATTTCAAGGGTTCCCCCATATTAAAAGGATTGAGAAAGCTGTACATACCTTTTAACTTCCCTTTTGGCACTGGGGATTGGAGATCTTTTTATTGCAATTTTATTTAGTGTAAGCAGCTATCAGAACCACAGCTGACGTAGTTAAAACCTGAAAACCACATGTGGAAAGGTTTAAATTTGCAACTTTCGTAAAAAACAACACTTACTTTTAATTTTAAAGTGCCCTCGATTACTTCTTCTTCCAACTTCTGCTTATGTCACCTAATCCTGTGCTGCTCAGGTGCGAGATCGGTTGAACTGTCTTCCTGAGAATGTAAAAAAAAGTTCTGAATTTTGACCTTTCTTGGAAGGCTTTTATGGACCTATAAAAAATTTGGACCATTCTTTAAGGAGGAACCCTGAAGCCCCTGGGGTTTGGTGCAATTCCCCTGCCGGTTAATCAATCTTTTTTATAATATTAAAAATGTATTTATAGGTCCACTTTTTTAGGGAGCTTGCCCACTGAACATACTATTATCCACTATTCAAATATGATGAATGGCAAAAATGTTGCTTGATAGCCTTTGCTTGTAATTTTTAAGCCATTAAGAGATTTAAATTGGTTTTCAGAAGCCTAATGTTTTGAAAATCTAGCATTTTAAAATTTTGAATGAACTAAATAAGAGATTATATTTAATGCAGACCAATTATCACATTTTTAACAATATATTAAAGAGTGCCTATCCCTTTTTTATAATGGCAGTAAAAACTGAAGGAGAAATCCACAGCCTCCTGGGATACTTGCCCCACATATCCCAGGAGGCTGTGGGCTGCACCTTCTGCACATACCCGAGATTGGGTATGCTTCATCGTGGGATTTTCTATGCTCTAAACAAAAGTAGGAGACACATCCCCCCTATCTTGCACCTGCACAGTGTGAGTTCAGGTGATGTGACGAGGAACCCAGAAGAAAGAATAAGCCCATGATTGCTGTTCCATCCAGCGCTGGAAAGAAGAGGGAAGCCGAGACAGTGTGGGCTCTTTGGGCTCAGTTTGTGAAGGAATTGAACGCTTTTCACCAGTAAAGGTATGTGATTTTTTTTTCATGAAAGTTCCACTTTAAACTTTAAACCTTCCGATTTTTTGTTGGCAATTTGCAGCATATCTGTGTAGAATTTAGAGATCAGTTTAAAATATCACTTTACAATATTTATTTATGTTGAGCAAATGAACACTTTGACTAAACACCCCTAACCCCCATTTTGGGTACCTTGGCTAGAACAGAAGACACTCTTGGTAAAAAAAAAACAGCAATGGATATATTCACACAAAATAAGGAACAGAAATATGTTGACAACAAATGTAATTTGTGTGTAGCTGTAGAGTCAGCTTTTAAAATGCTTACAATATACATTTGCTAAAGTGCTTACATTTAGTAAGCTTACACTATAATCAATTAAGGAAGCACATTAAAATATATACACAGACTGCTGTATATGTCTATCATACACTGACCTTATAGATGTAGTATTGCTGAATGTAATATTTAAATTGCATGTCAATACTCTTGTTTAAAAAGTTGTAACAAAACCTTGTTTTTCTACTTGTTTTGACACATAAAATCATATTTATAGATCTCTTGATAATGCATTCCAAGGTTGTGGCATTGTTTTACCGTGTCCTTTTACAAAATTCCTTTATGGAAAGCTGTTTTATTGCTGTCAGCTTAACTAATCCATTGATTCTTAGTAAATATAAGAAGGATATGGTCAGAGAGCTAATTTACAGAGGAATTATACCTGCAGGCAATGCTGTTCTACAATGCATAATAATGAGGGCATTTCATGTGTTACTTACTAACACATAACAAGCACAAGGGAATATAACAAGCACCTCTCCACTGATTAGCTCTTATAGGGATCTGTAGATTTAAGTTCAAGTTAAATTTTTTACTTGGCCAAATATTTCAAAGTTTAAATATGCCAAATTTAGCAAACTGAAACCCTACAGTTTCTTTTATACAAGCAAAATGTGATATAGTTGTATAGGCTATAATGATGATAAAACAGTTGCTATATGCATTTAATAAATAATTTCCTCTGACCATAAATGGACTGCAGATGCTTTAAAATCTGTTGCTTCAAACTTCCTTTTGTCACACAGTTACCTAAATGACTTTACATGTACACTGTGGTTCAATTACCAAAGCAATTTAGGCTGCTGATCTGTTTTTTTT
>NW_027320166.1:0-3161 GCF_032062135.1 Pyxicephalus adspersus
AAAAAAAAAATGAACTCACCTTTACTTTTGCAGATCCCCCCTCCAGAGGTTTTCTGGATCGAGTGCCGCATCATCCAGGAATCCCCAGAATCTGGAATCCCAGAATGCGCAGATGCAAGATCAGTGGATGTAGCCTATGGTGGATGGAAAAAAAGAGTGCTGATCTCACTGCTCATTGAAGAAAAAGCTTCTTTCACAGACAACGAGCATGCACAGAAGGAGTGGCCGGAAACTGGAGCCGCAGGCTCTGCATTCCTGCCATGGCGGTAAAGACAGAAAGGGAGTGGCTGTACCCCAAATCTCCCTAAAAGAAGGTTATTAGGTATGTAGGGTAAAAAGTTTAGATCTGGTTAAACTGAAATGGAGAATAGAGAGTAAAAGAATAGAAAAACTCCCCAATAGACAAAAAACAAGACATTTTACTTTCTTTTACTTTAATATCTAACTCCAGCCAAAGGTTTTTATCCAATTTAACATGGAGTTAGGAAGATTTAAAGTTTCTTCTAAGGTTTTATTGATGTCTTTATTCCAAAAAGTAAAAAATAGCCCCATTCACCCTTTTTGGGTTGGGAAGTTTAAGAAAAACTTTCTAATGGGTAAAAACAAAAAATATTTTTTTAGTAGGGAAGCATTAGGTGGACAGAACCTCCAAAATGTCTTTTTTTTATTTAATTAAACTAATGTTCACCATCCCAACATATAAAACGCTGCATATGTTTCTGCCTATCCCAGACTAGTAATTATTTTAGATACAGTTGGTCCTTAATTAACCTGAGGAGCTTTGCTGTCTGGCAGTAATATTGTCACTAAATGTTGTATAATGATTAGTGACAGTAGATTTTACTCTTACCGTGGGGATTATAAAATATGAACACGATGCCCTGAGTAATGTTCATGAATGTTTTACAAGAAGCCAGGCTTTAAATTACATAGATATTTGCCGTCACACTACAGTGAGAACAAAAATTCCTGATTTTCTACATGCATTCTCTTTTCTTTCAAAAACCTGGCAATCAGCAAACTCCAGAGAAAGAAAACTTCAAATACTACTATTAATAATACTCAGATTCTTAAGGTTAAAATTTTTCTTTTGTCAACTGCTGAGTCAGTGTTAGAGTTCTCCAGTCCAGCAGGTGGTGCATGCTTTAATGAGTGCAGAACAAGTGGGTAAGTCGGACATCTGCAGAGAGGCCAATGCTTCCACGTAGAGAGCACAGGTCCTTTTGTGCAGCATATATGTGGGAGATTTTTCCAAAGAAAATAATGTGTAATATTTTGCACATATGGTTTTCACTGACCTAAAATACATTTGTCTGATTTAAACTAAAACTTAATTTGGGCTTTTGTGACTGGGCAGGGCTTTAATGCAGAAGAGGACAGGCGATGTCCTTCCTGCAATAAGCCTTCTTACCTGCCTGATTGCTGTGCAAAATCTAAGCAACTGGCTGTTGCTAGGTTGTGGTCCTTGGGAACATCAGGGTGGGCAGGACAATGTGCCGTACCAAATCAGCAACCACAGAGTAGTCAAGGAAGCCTGGGGTTGAGGCAGGCAGCAGGCAGCAGGCAAGGAAAATCAGGAACAAAGCCAGGAGTCAAGTACCAGAAATCCTAATAATAGACATGGGGTCCCCAAAGACACAGGGGAACACAGGAGACACAGTAAGCAACAGGAGGCATGGGTGACACGGGGGTCAATGCAGAAACAGGGGAAAAAAATTCAAGGGAACAGACAGGGAAACAACAGATTGGACGGCAAAGGGTTTACATAGAAACTTGACTGGGAAAACACTTATTAACAGGTGTAGAGGAAATGCTCAGCAGAGCTAGGGGGCTCAGAAGTAGTGGAGACACAATGCACGAACGCTGGGCGCTGTGTCTGAGCCAGCTAAATAGCCAAGGGCTATCTCCTGATTGGCCGTCGGGAGTGGTGATGCGGAATAAACTTGGAAGAGCAGGCGTGCCTGGGGTTTTTGAGGCTTTATGCAACACAGGTAATTTGTGGTGAATTGCATCTATTAATGTACTATAGTGAGGATGGTGCAAGGTGCTGGACCTAGGAACATAAGTAAACATTGCATTGTGATGGGGTTGCAGCACATATTCAGGATGCAGCATGTGGTTTCTGGTTGTACAGTTGCTTTTCTTCCTCTGGAGAAAGACCTGCACATTCAAATGTGTTGGCCTGCAGTTCTGTTTGCTGCTCCTGGGCATATAAGCAGCAGTTTAAGATGTACCTAGTGGTGGCTAACTTACCTTTACCTTTACTGGAGGAAATACGCGGTCCAAGTCCAGTCTGTCCCACACCTTCCCTCCTTCCTTCCTCCTTGATGCGCAGGCTGGACACGCGGGCAGGCGCTCCCTTACTTTTCTGTCTTTTTCCTCATTCTGCTGATGTCCCCCGATCTCACACCGTGCATGCGTGAGATCATCATTTTTTTTTAACATTAGAGGAAAGCCCCTTCTGCACATGTCTGGGAGGAGGCATGCACTGGAGGCGCAACTCACAACCTCCTGGGATACATGATGCATGTATCCCAGTCTCTGAGATTCCCGTTCAGTATTTACCTCTGCGACAGTAAAGATGGAAGCGGAGGGGGTCTACTCTTCAAATTAAGAAAAAAAAAGATTCAAAAAACATTTTGCTGATGGCTTATGCCGTCTATTGTCTGCTATTGTCAGGTTTGAGTTTAGAAATGTAATTTTCCGCAAAAGTTTAATATAAGGACTTTGCTGTGTCTGTTCTTTGTGGTAATAATTAATTTTTGTTTAGCTGCATCACTTTTTTGTCACCTTTTCCTCCTGGGCGTAGCCCTAAACAGCAGGTTTTATTTAAGAATAACTCAACTATAATTTGTTTTTGTCCAAAACTGCCTCCCGTACTGCAGAAACAGAGGCTTTAGTGTGCAAAATCTTTCATTGACAGCTGTGCCGCAGAGGTATATACCTGTCATCTTGTCTATGTTTCCATACACTATTCTTAGTCCTAACCCAATCATTCCGATTCTTTTGGATTGGTATCCTGGCCATTGATACAGAATGCACTCTCTATGCATAATAAATCATAAATGCTGTTACTATTTTGCCTGAAGGAAGTTTGGCCAAGGAAGTATTATACGAGTATAATTATTTGTAATTATTTCGCTGGCTCAGTTGTACTTTGG
>NW_027320167.1:0-3161 GCF_032062135.1 Pyxicephalus adspersus
CAGTCTTTCTTTCCTTCCTTGCATCCATCCTTTCTTTCAATCCTCTATTATTATTTGTATTTCTCACATTCCCTCCCAGTCTTCCTTCCTTCTTTCCTCTCATTTTTCATTCCTGTGTTCATTTTCCTTATTTTTTCCCATTTCTCCTTGCTTTCTCCATTCCAGCCTTCCTTCCTTCAATTCCTCTATTCTTTTTCCTTCTTTTATTTATCTCATTTCTGCTTTATGCCTTCCTCTCAGTCTTTCTTTCTCTTCCTTGTATCCTTTCTTCCTTTCACTCCACCATTCTTTTTTTTCCTTTTCCCATTCCTCCAGTCTTTAATAATAATAATAATAATATTATTATTATTATTATTATTATTATTATTAATAAACAGGTTTTTTATAGCACCAACATATTACGCAGCGCTGTACATTAAATAGGGGTTGCAAATGACAGACAAATGCAGACATCAGAGCAGGAAGTTAGAGAAATTCTAGTGACAAGAGGAGATTTTCTCTCACTTCCTTTTGCATCTCCCCAATAAGCATTACAGCAGTATAGACGTCCTTCTTTCCTCTTACTCTTCATTTCTCTATTTTTTACCTTCCTTCCTTTCTCCCATTCTTTCTTTTTTCTTCCTCCCAGACTTCCTTTCTATTTCCTCTTTCCTCCCTCCTAGTCTCCTTGCATCCTTCATTTCATTCTATTATTCCTATTTTTCCTTCCTCTATTCCTCCTTCTTCTCTCTCAGTCTTCCTTCTTGCCTTTCTCCCTTCCACACAATGGTTCATGGTAAGTCCTTCAGAAAAGTACCAAAACCAACAACAACCCAGTAACTAGCATTAAAAAAAAAAACCAAAGAAATAGGCAGTCACAATCTTTCTAAAAAGATTTCTTTAATGTAATAAACAAAACACTTCCTGTATGCTTTCCATTCATTTTATTGCAGTATTAGCAGATTATATACTGAGGAAATGTCCGTCTCCCTGGAATGTGGTTGTTGGACATAAGGGGATAGTTTAGTCTTCTTGGAAAGACAATTTGGCACTCTGAGGGATAGGATGTTCATGATAACTGGAAATAGAGTCTCCTGGGATTCCTTATGATGTTTTTGTGTTGTTTTTTGCTAATTCTCAAATAAAATACTTAATATTTAAAATTTAAAATGAAAATGTTATGTTTGGGAGCTTCTTCATGGCACTTACCCTGAGTTTTAGATGGAATAAACCTTCAGTCTACCAAGTTAGAACCTCGGCACACCACAATAAGGGTTATACTTTGTAACTTGCCCCATTTGTAGGGCTAGGTTCGAGACGTGGCATTTACTACTCCCTGTGGCTACTGTCACGCATCAGGTGCCTCGGGGGCCCCTTCTCTGCACTCTCCCCAATTCCACAATGTCCTTTTTGTGGTGTCCAAAACTGTACGGCATATTCCAGATGAGGTCTGACCTTTAAAGCACTTGATTCTTTCTGTTCTATCATTTGATATGTATTTAGGTTGGTAACAGGTTCTCTTTAAAAATCAGTTTCCGGTATATGTTATAATAATAACTCCCTAGAAAAATAATAGTTTCTTCTTGAATAGAAGTTGTGTCTTGGTTGTGTTCACAGGGTGGGGCACTGCTCCAAAAATGTCTCCACGCTCCGGCCTTTGATGCCCCCGTTCCATCTAGATGAATCTGGTTCCGTGCGACACAAACAAGGATTTCACAACGTAACATTGGAGATCGGGGAAGAATGTCCGTATAATAGATTGATGGTGATGTTCTCCCCCCACCATCAACACCACCACCAGGCCCGGTTCCTGCCACCCTGAACAAGAAAACCCTGAATAACACGCATTCATACGGCATGAAAAAAACCCTCGTCAGCATTGGCACAAAAGACAATTCCTCACACAGACGGAGCCTTGTGCTGAGGAGATGGACGTGGAGCATTCAGCAGAAAGTGGTCAATTCACATGGAAATTAGGGAGCTGCCCCTCTCTTCGGCCCTCAGGCCTGGTACTCAGCAACAACAAAACAAGCTGCATGGAAAACAGATCCACGGGGACACGAAACAAATAATAAATGATCTATATTGTACAGGAAACCTATTGCTATATAACAAGTCATAGTACTTGTTGGAACCGATACATAGCTGACAAACGTTCATCTTATTGATTCAACAAGTTACTGTCATTGTTGGATCTGATACATAGCCAAGTGTTCATTATGTAGATAGATAAGTCACAGTACTTGATGGAACTGATACATAGCTAACAAATGATTCTCTTATTGATAGGCAAAAGAAACAGTAACTGTTGGAAGACCAAGGGTCATGGGGATCTGACCATTAAAAGGTATAGTTGGACATCCCATTCAAAACTATAGCCATTATTATGGATTCCTCACATTTGTGGTTATTCATTCGTCTGGGAAGGTCTTCCACAGGATGTTGGAGTGTGTCTGAAGGAATTAGTGGTCCTCGAGGCAAAAAAACATTTATGAAATCAAGTGCTGATGTTGGATAGGAAGACTTGGCTTGTAACCAGCCTTCCAGGTATGGTTGAAGTATAGGCTCTGTGGAGGACACTCAAGTTCCTTCACACCAAACTGGACAAACCATGGACTTGTGGAGCATGGCTTCTCCCAACTGTTATTAGGAAAATTAGGGAGCCTTTCCTCTTCTCAGCCCCCAGCACTTGGTACTTGTTACAACTGCTACATAGCTGACAAACAATGTAGATAGATACGTCACAGTACCTATAGGAATTGATACATAGGCAACAAAAGAATATCTTATTGATAAGATACAGAAACAGTAACTGTTGTAACAGGAAGATATACTATATGGCCAAGGGTTGTGGACACCTGACCATCATCGCTATTGTTGGACATCACATTTAAAACCATGGCCATTATAATGGATTCCTCACATTTGTGGTTATCTATTCTTCCAGGAAAGCTTTCCAACTTTTTCCATGTTGGAGTGTGTTTTAAGGGAATTTGTAGTCATCAAGCTAAAAGAACATTTGTTGGTCAGATACCAATGTTGGATGAGATGATCTGGCTAACAACCAGCCTTCCAGATTAAGATGTTTAGTAGGGTTGGAGTTCAGGCTCTGTGGAGGACACTTAAGTTCTTTCACACTAAACTGGACAAATCATGGACCATGGAGCCGGCCTTGTACACGC
>NW_027320168.1:0-3157 GCF_032062135.1 Pyxicephalus adspersus
ACAAGGATTCTTAGGAGAAGAATCAGTATAGCACATTTTTGAGTTGTGATGTTACACACATCCCAGTGTCTCTTATGGTCAGATCCACTTTCACTTTTGTCTGTCTCAGTGTTTCTGTCTCAGTGTTTGTGAATATACCAGCTGTTGTTTTCCTCTGCTTTCTCTCCTCTATCGCGTAGAAGTATAAGATAACTTGTTTGTATGACACAAGTGTCCGGGTGGTAAGTGTACGGACCAGGGTCATTGAAGGTTTTGTCAACAAGGTGTAAGACACACCACCTCCTCGGCTAGGTCTTATTGATCGTTGACCCGAGACAGGTGAAAGCACGGTGACACCGAGTTGGGTGCCTATGTCATGTTAATTGTTGTGTAGGATGTTACGTGTGAATTGTTGTGTAGGATGTTACGTGTGAATTGTTGTGTAGGATTTTTATTTGAAAGGAGATAAGGGGATATAATTAGGGTTCCTCCTTGCTACGGTATGAACTGCCAAGACAGAGTACATACTATTCTAAGATCTTTTCTCATCCTGTCAAGTTAACATTATAAACCCAGGACAGGTTATGAACTTGGGTTAGTTAGTGACACCCCTAATGTTTTTATTTTTAGTTAAAAATACTGTGAGTCCAGGACTATAGAAATGAGCCTGGAACTTTGAATAATTGAGGCTACTCCTAAAACAAATAAGCTATTGGTTACTAGAACTGATAGATGAAGTGAACACTAACAGCACACAATAGCTGTGTTCTCTGTCTTGGTCGGTCTCTTTTTCAAAAATGGGTCAAAATAAGACAAGCATGCTTTCCCCTAAGATAGGAGAAAAATGTAAGGATTATGTTGCCCTGGTATGTGGAATGGAACTTTCAGTCACTTTGAATGCTGACCCCAGAGTAGCTTCTGGTATGCCTCTCAGCCGTATATTATTCCGTCTCCCTCTATTCTCTTGGTCATCTTTTCTAAGTGCTAATGATGATAGAAAGGAATGTAACTGCACTTGTGAATGCTCCGAGGCTGTAATTCTTGAATCTGTGTGTGATATAGTTCATCTTAGTGTAGTCACCCTTGTATACACTGCAGTGATCTGATGCTGAAGAGATTCTGTTTTTCCCTAAGAAAATTTGTGTGACTAAAGACTCAAAATCCTCCTTATTTGGCAGAAACTTTCGGAGAGTTTGCAGATCACTGGGAAGGTTTTATTTCTCTACAGGAGACACAGAGATGCTAGAGAGAGAGGAGGGGTGAGTCTGGGCTGTCAGCTTGTGTCCCAGACTTTTCATCCTAAAGCCCCTGATCTGACCTCGTGGCTGGGGGTACCATCTTAGTTGTTTGGCCGCAAACAGGTTTAAGCTCTAAAAAGGGTATAGAACAATTAAGGAATAATTAAGGAAAATTACTGGAGGTACGTTTAACAAATTGGAAAAAGTTTTTGCCTGTAACCTTAGCAGAAATTAGGATGCAGCCTAATAAGAATACTGGCTACTCACTATTTGAGGTCCTAATGGGAAGACTCCTTCCCTACTCCTTGGGGTCCAAAAGCCCCCGTGATAGAAGAAGGGGATCTAGAAGTAGTACAGGCAGAATATGTGAGAAAATTTGTAGAAACTTTAGATCAAATTGAGAAAGATGTTGCTCCTGCTTTTCCTTTCTCTTCACAGGAACCTACGCATCCTTTCCAACCAGGGGATGTAGTGATAGTCCAGCGCCTGGCAAATGGACGGAAACAGACTGAGTTCCCGTTCGGACCACCCACTCAAGTGGTAGCAGTTACCAGGACAGCGATTCTCACGGAAGAGGCTCCGATTTGGATTCACGCTAGCAGAGTAAAAAGGGTTCCGGAGGTTCCTTTTCTGGCATCAAACAGAGACAAAGAGGGTGAAGCAGGTGTGAAATCCCTGAAGAGTGCCCTATCACAGGCTGATGTTGGCTTACAACTACATGCATCTATCACCCTGAAGAGATACCTTTTCTGTGTGGCACACAGAGGAACAGGTCAAGAGTAAAAAGGACAATGGAGGCTGAAGTATCAGTTCATTTGGGAGATATTAGTATTGTGAAACTAATGAGAGCTCTAAATGTTAGTTCTTTGTGTTTGCAGAACCCTCTTAACCTAAGACATATTATACACACATGTTTAATAGCAGTGGCCACTCCACACTCCTCAGAGCATAATAGCACAGTTGTGGTATAGCAGACAACGTATCCTGAATTCACATTACCCTCCCCCATATACTACTATTCTGGGGAATGTCATATCCGGAAGCCAAAGGATACGATTATGGTAAGCACTGTTAATGTCACAGCAGCCCATAACTGTTTTAGTTTTGGTCCGATGTGCCACAACCTCCATTGAATGAATGGCTCTCCAGGTAATAATGTTGGATACGCTAATGTCAAAGCATATTTGCAATATATATATAATAGTACTGGAAAGTATAATGGTGTAGGCATGAAGGTACCACTACTTAATGTTACTAATAATATGAGTTGTAATGCCACCCATCCGGTGCCTGGTGTAAATGAGGATATTGGACTACCCACTGGGTGGTTCCTATCCTGTGGTAATGTTACTTTCAATAATATCCCTGGTAATGTTACTGGAGGTCCTTGTGCCTTTTCTAGACCCACAGTAGCACTCCCAAGAGAGAGACCTACAAGGGATAATCGGAGAGGGAAAAGATCAATTGCCAAACAATTGTCTCCTGATTGTACCTCTGGGTTGCCTCTATTAAGTGCTTCTGAGTATATTGGCCTGGGGACATCTCTTGTAGGAGTCCCAGGTTTGGCTATATATAATGCTCGTACTATAAATTCTATTGCATGCGATTTAGCTAAATCTCTGAATCATACCTCTACTGCTCTAACTGATATACTTTTAGATTTGCAAGGTCTGAGAGGAGCAGTGTCAGAGAATAGATTTGCTGTAGATTATCTATTGCTTAAGCATAATCTAGGATGCCCGAGTTTAACGGGTATGTGTTGTTTCAACCTATCGGATCATTCAAAGTCCAAAGAGGAAGAAATACAGGCATTGCAAGAAATTGTGCAAGGTATTAAACAAGATGTGGGATCATCCTCATGGTGGGATTGGTTTCTGAGTTGGTTACCTGATATTACCTGGTTGAAAACGCTCTTTATGTATGGAATTATTATAATCGTC
>NW_027320169.1:0-3157 GCF_032062135.1 Pyxicephalus adspersus
ATCAGTACAAACCAACACTTTACCTGAACACTGATGGGACATTAAAGTACATGGAAGTGAGGATGGCTCCACCAGAACCTCCAGGATCTTGTTATTCACCTTGTTTTCCAGCAACAACAACAAATATTCCAAACTCAACACTTACAAATCATCAAAGTAATCCTCATATAGCAGAGCCTAACCCTAGTTCTGACAGCTGGTATAGTGAAACTCATCAGGTGAGAGTCTAATGATTTGGTAATTTAAATACTTTGTTACTTTTTATATTATATCTTCCAGTGAAACATTTTAGCTTTGAAAATGCCATACCACACGGTGAATCTGTTCAGTAAGCTCTTAATTTTAATAAACTTTTTTACTGTTCAAGCTCTATTATTTAAAGATAAAATTTGACGTTCCCTCAAACATTCCCTCATGGGGATCTTTCGGGTCCATGTGTTTTAGTGACAGTAATTGATTGAATGTTTGGGGGATTTTCAGATTCTGTGTTTTATGAATAAACCATTTGTGTTTTCCTGTGATCAGCTTGTATGTAAGCTCTCTATCTGATTTTATAGATGTATTCACTATACCATCATTTATGATTTGTGTGATCAGTGTGAAAAAATTTTTTTGTGTGTAAAAACTACACTGACTGGTCTGTATTCAGTTTTTTTTTTTTTATATATATATATATATATATAAAATAATGTTAACTTCAATAAATTCAGTTAATACCTATTTGTAGGATTCTATATATATATATATATATATATATATATATATATATATATAAATATATATATATATATATATTTATGCAGCGTACATCACCAAATTATTGTTTTAACAGATATGCATTGTTTTGCTTAAAGCGCCAGTCAAAAATATGAATTCATTAGAAGTTAAAATAACAAAACCAGCTTTCACGTTAACAAATATTCTTTAATACAAACATATTCCCTGCATTCTTGTATGCTGCTAGATGCCCTTACTTTGACTTCCAGCGCATTGTTTAATTCTCTTTTAAAGAACCCAGGCCATTTTGGACCCACGTGGTCTCACTGTTAAAGAGGACACAGCATAGTGATGAGCTTTTCTCTGTGTCACTCTGATTTCCCTTCCGATCAGTAGACTTCTTGTCAGCACATGGACTGATTATCTTCTTGTTCTCATACTCCAGGTGCTGCAAAAGTCTAATGAAAGGTCTGATTCCAGAATGTGCTTTCATTTAACAAATAGTTGTGTCATTGTAGTAAGAAATACAATTCTCTATTAATTGGTGTCTTTCATATCTGCCTATAGTTCAGCTTTATTGAATATATTCATTGTGTAAATCATTTTAGTGTTCTTTTGTTATGACAATTAGTGGCAATGGAGAGCTGCAAGTGGTTTGTTGAACTATTGTATTCTGGTATTTTCTAAACTGTAAAACATGGCTTATAAAAATCCTGTTTATTATTATTATTATTATTAATAATAATAATAATAATTCCAAATTATGAAGAAAAAATGGACATGGAGTACAAAGAGTATTTTTCTGTGTGTTTGGAAACATTCCATCTCATTAAATTACATGTAGCTACTGTGTGAATAAACCTAGGAACTTATTTAAAGATATCTAAGAAATATAGTTGTGGAGAAACATAAGACATAGGTAGGTGTTGTTTCAGCAACAACCAAAAAAAAACAGAACAGGTCTTTGAAAAGAAGCTTTATTTGGAGAAGACATGTAAATCATTGTATGTATATATATATATTTTTTTTTTCTTTTTTTTTTTGAGGATTTCTTCTTGTTCTGTTCAGTTTGTATTTTCTGCACACAAAGGTTCTGTTGTATAATACATTTACTAGCTAGCTATGATTTTCTACAAGAACTGCAATTGAGTTTTGAATGATTCAAATTATTTTCATCTACTATACTTAGTCACGCTTTATTTCTGATATTGGTATATTAAATCATATTATTTTAACTAGTATTTTTCTGTCTAGTTTAAACATTAAAAATAGATTTTAAACAAAATGTAAAAATTAATTATAAGTTTATCTATGTCCAAAGCTTTTATCATATGTTTGGGTAGAGCAGGGAAGAATTGAAACAACTTTTACTGTAGTTGTTTTCTCCATTAGAGAGATTCTGTCACTTTGGGTCTGTTTAAAATGTGTACCCAATCTGCTCAGGCTCCCTTGCTTATCTTCTCTCCAAATAAGTCTTATTCTTGTTTAATATTCCGAGGCAGCACAATATTCTATCCCCTGTATACAGCAGACCATGATCTTGATTAGAAGACTTGCTCCACAACAGCATAAACACAGCAGTTTATGCTTCCTAAATTGTTGCATGGATTGCTCAAATATTTAATTTTCTCATCAACATTCTAGGATAAAATTCAGTTTACTTTAGTGATGTTCTACATTTTAGTGGCATAAAAATTACATTAAACATACATGCAATACAAATCATAGAGTTCCACATTTATTGTACTCTTTATGGTGTTATTTTTCATCAGTGTTATATTGCAAGTTTTTAATGTATTATTTTAAAATCTTTTTTAAATCCTCTATGATGTATCTCTGACGTTTTAATTGCAAATCAAAGCTTATATTATTTTGTTCATTCCTTTTTTACATACAGGATCTAATGACTGTATTTTTTTTTATATGAAAAATTAGGAATCACCCTTTTATTTTATTTTTTTAGATTTTTACATTTATGATAATAATTATATAGTATATTATAGAATAATAAGTATCGCCCCCCACACAAATTTTACAAAAAAGATGTCATTCTCATTATTGGACAGAAGAGGTCAGACTAGTCCACCCAGTTTCTTTAAGCAATACTTGTAAATCTGTTCTTGTAAGCAGTGTTCTCCTCCCCCTGGCTCAGTGATTCACCCTCCCATCTCTTCTCTCGCACACAAAGAGCTGCAGCTCTCATGAAAACCGTGTGGATGCTTTCAATGCAGGAAATATGGTGTATTTTTTACAGCATATTATTTAACCTTATCTTGAATACGTATTGGGATTACAAAAGGACTTGTTTGGCAGGAAGGGATTAAAGACATGGACTTCAAATGCTCCTCAAATGCTTGGAAATGGCAAGTAGCTTTCTCCCTTCTCCTTTGTAGCTGGGGCTGGGTCTCTGGGCAGCTTCATTATTCTGTTGCAGAGGAGT
>NW_027320170.1:0-3156 GCF_032062135.1 Pyxicephalus adspersus
ACCTTTAGGAAAGCTTTAGATCAATTTTGATGGGTACACGTTGCTATTGAATGCTGCATTTTGACTCCTGGCATGATGCACATCATTACATTTTCCAGTAGGTTATTAAATAAGTATAGATATTTTGCAGCCAACAATGCCTGTGAAATGATTAGGTGTTCAGGTATGATTTTCCTGACCCACTAGGCAGGATATGCTAGTATGATCCTGCTAGAGTATGTCACATGCCTGCAGCAGCCTTATTATACTAGAGATGGGGTGAGATATTTCACATTTATCCACAGTTCATCCAAACATTCCTCCCTTGTGTTCTGATTATTCTTACAAGCTGGATGACCTACATTCTCTCTGACTATATAACACACAGTTGTAAACCGTTCTCAGATTTCTACAGTACAACCAAACAAGCAAGCTTCGTTCCACCCAGTACACTCAGCTAAAGCACATTAATAACCTCACATTCACATAGACGTACACAAAATTTGACATAGATAAAGTGCTAGACGCAGGATCTTCAATGAAGAAAAATACTTTCCTAATAACCATAACAAGCTATCAGATTTAATCTCATTAGTTAGGAACAGAATCATAAAAGATGAATTCTGATTGGGTAGTATAGGTTACCATACTTGGCCAAGTTGAAGGTCCAACAAGAAATATTTCTAAAGTCAGGTTGGAGATCACAAGGGAGTTTGTATGCCTGGAACATCAATAGATGCTTTTTAATTTATCATATGCGCTGTTTATTGCTTATCTAATAGTATGTTATGGATACAGTTTTATCATTGCCCTATTATAAGAAGTATTGTTTCCATTACCAATAAATTCAGCCAAAGGATTTTGTCTTCTTTCTACTTGGGATAAAATGCCATCACTAAGTGCTATCTGTATACAATAGAAAGTCTTGATATGGAATGTGAGATAAAGGTTAACATTATATTAATTACTAGCACTTTTTGTGCGCTAAATATACAATACATAGTAGAAGACCTCCATTACCAGCATCTTGTGTTGGATTACATTTAATGCCAGCCATTAGTAAATACAGTGGTATCTTAGTATAAGTCCACTTTGGAATAAGTCAAACTTGGTATAAGTCCTGTTCGGTCACAAAAAATTTTGCTTGGTATACAACCTTTGCTTGGTATACAACCTTTTTGCTAGAACTTGTATGGGGTCAAAATGATTCATAACACCGCACACTACCCTTATTTATCTCTCTCGAGACAAAGCCACGACTGCCCACGAGCGTCAGTGTGCCAGTTACTACCATTCAGTGAACAACCCGCGCTATATATCTCTGTGAATTACATACCATCTCCTCCTCCTTCCTTCTCAGCACCATCCTAGTAGGCACTCGACTCTTCTCAGCAAGGTAAAGTGAGGTTAAGCTTTCATTTATTTCATCTAATTGCTTTTGTATTTATATACTTTAGTATTAAGCAGTGTTTAAATTTCATACAGCCCCATTAATGTATAATATGCCAATAACAATAGCATTTTTTTCATGGGAACAGATTCATAATTTTCCTTTTATTTCTTATGGGAAAAATGTGTTTGGTATAAGTCCTGTTTGGTATAAGTCCAAGGATCTGGAAACAGATTAAGGACTTATACCAAGGTACCACTGTTTTGCCATGGCCTTTTTTATTGCCTTACTAAATGGCCCATTTCATTCCAGTTCCATCCTTTCTACAACAAACAGAATCATTGCACTGTGGAAATATATTTTACTGATATCCAGAATCATTGGGACCCAAAGCTATGTTCATTTGCTATGGTCACCCCTTACCATACCCAGGACATGTTCTTAGTTTTCCTACTCTGTGGAATATGGTAACAATTGAGTTTATAAGGGATGGTTGATGTTTGCTTTCTGTGTGGAGTTAACATTATTAATAAGCCTAAACCTGTTGTACCTAAAGGTAATCCTGTCCATGCTTTTAAAAAACTGGGTAGGCCCAAGTAAAAATCAATGAACCAAAACTAATCCTTTATGCATCACAATATATTAACATTGAATATAAAACCCATAAAATTCAACTGGAGCAAATATTTCACTGTCACGACTACAGTAAACTAAAATCTAATATTGGATGTTATGGGCTACACTTATCAGCAGTAGTATGCAGTAGTTCCTGTACTTTATTAAATGGAACCCGCAATCTTTTTATATATTATATACAAGGGGTTGCTGAGAGGTTCCTGGCTTTGCCCCCTTACAGATGGAATAGAAAAATGAGTGTGGGGGCATATGACAGCCTAATATCTTAGTATGTAACTTTGAAAATATCAGGTCTTTGCGATTCTTAAAACTGTTTTTTCTTTTAGTGGGAAGCCGTGATGGCAGAGGCACAAGCAAGTTTCACGTTGTTGGAGTTATGAGCGGTCATGAAGTTTTTGTTTCTCCAGGGAAAGTCAGCAAAGGACATTCACACTGAGATGTCACAAACACTGGGGCAGAAGTGTCCTTCCTTTCTCTGGAGAAACCAAAACTTTATGGCGGCCCGTAGCTCCAACAACGTGAAACTTGCTTGTGTCTCTGCCATCACAGCTTCTCACTAAAAGAAAAAACCTGATATTTGCACAGTTACATACTAAGATATTAGGCTATCATATGCCCCCACACTCAATTTCTATTTCATCTGTAAGGGGGCAAAGCCAGGAACTTCTCAGCACCCCCTCTTATATCTATGTACAGTATATAATAGCTTGATCAGAAGCAAAACACCTTCTGTGTGGTCTATCCTATATTGGATTTCTATTAAGAAATTGCTTTGCAGAGATGCTAACTGTATGGTCTAATGTACATTTAGCAATCAGAGTAAGATTCCATATATGTCTGCTCAACCATGAAAATATGGAAGAGAAAGCAATTAAAACTGACCAATAGAATTTGCTGTAAACCTTATAATAACTTAACGAATACCAACCAAAAAAGTATGTTACTTCCCTTTCATAGACCCTGCGTGTATGAGACCTTAGACATGTATTTTGGTAACAGATGACTTCTTGCTTGACTACTATCCATTCTAACCAATCAGATGCAACCTATAACTCCCGGTCATCTAAATTATAGTGTATTTTTATTGTTGGTTGGTGTAGAAAAAGCAGTAACGCGATGATGAGCCACTGGCCTGAGTACTGTAATATTGG
>NW_027320171.1:0-3155 GCF_032062135.1 Pyxicephalus adspersus
TTTTATACTTTTTGGTTTGCTTTCCAATGGAGGAATGGAGCACACTCGGGCAAGCTGCAAAACAGGTTTGTGTAGGATAAGAGCATGTTTAAGATTTTATGGTTCAAATAACCATTGTGTAAAAAACCAAGGTTTCTTTTTTTGTGTTTTTTAGGGATGGAATTGGATTAAAATGTGTGAATTGTGCACTGAAATAATAAATATATTTCACTAAATCTGACTTTTCTTTTTTTTTTTAAACAAATCTTTTTTTTTTTTTAATCTCCCCCCAATAACTTATATGAACACCCCAACAAATATAAAAATATAAAAATTTAAAAAACATATATACAATAATTTTTTTTTTAAAAGTTTTAAAAACTGTGCCGCCTCTGAGCAGGGTCCGGCCTGCTGTGCTGCTCCATGGCAAACATCCTCCTCAACATTTCAAGTAGTTGCAAACAAGGGTTTAGGACATGTGAAAGAATAAAGATGGCAGGTTCTTAGGCTGAGAAATATGAAAAGCAGCGTAAAAACACATGGCAATGCGTTTCAAACACATGGCTGCTGAGACCCATGGTCCTGGCTGGCTTCAGGAGCAGGTGAGCTCCTTATTACAGGGGGTGGCTTCGGTCCCCACGACTGGGGGACTGGACGCCAGGCGGCCGCGGAGGAGCAGGCCTCCGGTGCGCCTGAATACTGAGCCCCCTCGGTCTCGGCGCTGTGTTAGGAGCCCCATCCGGGACCCTCCGATCCCCCAAGCGCAGCCTCTGCTGGCTGCTGCAGAAGGGGAGGGCGGGTGGAATCCTCGGCCACTGCGGAGTCGCAGGGGGGATGTTAGGGGGGCTGCTTCTCCCCCCCTGGCTTCCCCCACCACTGCTAGGAGGTCTGTGGAGCGTGCAGGAGGCGTGCAAAGGAATGCTGGTGCTGTTGATCGTCAGGAGGCTCAGCCCCCGCTGCCTGTGGGGGCTTCTGTGAGTGGATCCACACCCCTGGAGTCGGGGGGCTCCAGGCTTCAGCGTCATCGGCCTCAAGGATGTGCTGCTGGGCCGGAACGAAGATCGGGCTCCTCTTTGCAAGCGGGGGAGCCGGCTGCGGGCGCATCGGGCATTTTCTGTCCTACATGATCTCACTAATATGATAGAGCACAATATGTGAGCAAAGGTGTTTGTAAAACCCCACCACATCTCGCATAAAGCCCCTTGTAAGGCTTTCATAGAGGAGGTAAGGTGAATGTTAGAACTGGATGTCATCGAGGAGTTGCAGAGTGAATGGTCAAGTCCAATTGTGTTGGTACCCAAGTGCAACAGAACTCTGGGATTCTTTAATGCTTTCCAGTAAACTCAACAAATTCTGAAACAAAGTTCACAATTAGTAGAGAGCAACTGTTGTTTAGTTTGTTTCAGGGCTCTGGACACTGGAATGAGAAGGGGAGTATTGGGTGGGGCTTTCCATTGTATGCGGGTACACCCCTGGGTTTGGCTCTAGTACTTGTACTTTTTACAAACTGTTTTGCTTGCAGAAGTTGCAACAAAGCATCTTACATCAACATTGTTCAAGATGAACATGGTAAGGTATTTAATTATTCTTCAGAAATTCGAAAAACATTCATTAACAATTTTTAACTACACATTATAGTAATTTATATTTCTCTTCTATTTAATTACACTATTGTGGAAGTGAAGGCTTTCTTAAATGGAATAGATTTAGGTAAGGTTTGGAAGATAAGGAATTTATTGAAGCTGCACTAGATATAGAGGAATTAGAGATAGCAGTAAGTTGTGCCTTAAAGAGAAAGGCCTTAGGCCCAAACAGATCATCAATATAAATTTATAAACAATTTGGTAACGTGTTCTTGACAAATTTGGTACAAATGCTACATAGCAGGGTAAAATCTAAGTGTCAATTTATGAGGCAGAAATGGCCTAATTATTGTGAGCTCCCCAAGGCTGGAGAAGATAGACTATCTTGGGTGAACCTGGGTAATCAGACAAACCTGGAATAGATCTGGCCCAGATTCTCAATTGAGAATTTGCAAATGATTTTTAATAAAACTATTCCAGGTTTGTTGGATCACCCAGGTTCTCCCATGATAGTCTGCCTTCTCCAGTTTGGGGAGCTTTAATAAATCAGCCTCAAAGACTTAACATCTGAATCTTTTAGACCTGTATCATTATATAATGAATAATTCTACCTGTCACCATATAAACGGTGTGTCCAATTCCAATATCTAATTTAGCACCATTAAAAATATCTTCCTCACAGGATCAATAGGGATTTTTTCAAGGGACACGAGCAAAGGCCAAAAATTGATTAAAATTACATTTTTTTTTATTTAAAAACATTGAAAACGACATAATGTTATAAACATACATAATACAATTTAACGTATAACACATATATGTAACACATCAAATGTAATGGGTAATCAATTGCTATTAACTCCTTGTATCCACTTCTTGTGTCAAAGCCTGACATGTTATTCATTCAATGCGTTTCAGAAGAACGCTTTTTCAAGAGGGAAGTATTATAGCAACCAGCATTTAAAGAACTTTATTTTTTTTAATTTAAAGCAATTTTAATAATTGAGAGAAGGCCCCTCCACCCATAAACCCTCCCACACCCCTCCCAAGGCCATCCCAAGTCTCCCCCATTACCTGCCTACCGCCCTCCCCCTAGCCCTCCTATTTTCCACCCACTCTCCACCCATTCACCGACTTGCTTCCTCTCTCCCCTACTAACACGATTACAAGAGATAATTACCCCAGGAGTGCTGGAAAAACTAATTGTATGTAGGTTGTGTGTTTGTTTTACATCATTGATGGTATTAATTCTTTATACATTGCAACATGTTGAAAGCAGCAAAACAGGCTGTAATGGACTGATATTTACTAACAACGTGTTTAATCTATACCATGTGCGTAACAATACAATACCTCATCCCGCTTTTTGCAAGTGAAATCCACCCCGAGTCACACTCGGCATGACGGCTAGGGGGGTTAAAGGTTAAGGGTATAACTCTTAATGTCACTAACAAAAGACGTTAATTTTGACAGTTTAAAAGACCTTGTGTAGGATTACTACCACGATTCTGACCCCAAGATGCAGAAAACGATAGGCATAGAACAACCCGGTATTTACAGAAATAGGAAGCGCTGGCACATAGAGACAAGACC
>NW_027320172.1:0-3153 GCF_032062135.1 Pyxicephalus adspersus
ACTTGCATTGAGAGAAGTAAAGCATAACCACTGTGTAGCACTACAAAGCAGGATGCAGATATACGGTAATGCCTATTTACAATTACCCATGTAAATAAGCACTACCATATATCAATAAGTTTATCTACATGCACATTTTTTATATTACCTGAAAATATGAAAAATACTTTAAATTCTCTTTAAAAGAAGACATTCTTAAGAAAATTGCTAACTTTTAGATTTCATAAATCATTTTATCAGGGCTATTGTTTGAAATGTAAATATGATAAGTATCAAAGCCCAATCTACCCTTTTTGTATTCAGGGTAATGGTCTGAAATGAAGACAACTAACATTATCATGACAATTGGAGCAGCAAGTAATAATATTCTCATTGCCTATTGCTGCTCCATTTCCATTTCTTTTTGTAGATCACAATTCTGAAAAAAAGGATACATGCTGATTTTTTCTGCTCCTTTCTGATTGCAAAGTATATTGGGATGACAAGAACTACAGGGGACTTCCTTCCTATCTTTTCAAGAGCAGCCATGATTATTATTGCTGTCAGTAATAACATTAGGAGTCAGTGACTTAGCAGTGGGTGCTCCTATTGCTGAAAACTGTAGTACTTAGGTTTTGCCATGAGATGGTAGACAGACATAAAACACTGCAGATTAATTGAGAACAAAAGATTTTGATGTACTTTGTAACATAACTTAACATGTTAAACTTTATGTTCACACAATAGTGATCTAAAATTCATAAAGTTATGGAAATATAAAATCTTTTATCATTTTTAATGCAGATTCTTGTTGAAAAAATAACTTAGGATAGAAAAAAAACAGTGAAAATCAACATGCTTGTCTTTGCCTGTACAAAAAGCTATAAAATTGGGATATTTTAAGAATTCTGAAAACATAAAAAATGTTTTCCCCATTTTCTTCGGCTGTGGAAAGAGGCTAGCTAACTTTAGAATAGGTAGCTGGGTAAATGGTAGCCATCAAAAAGAATTCCGGGGGGAAGGAAGCTTTGGAGCTCTGACTATAAACTGGCAAGCACCTATAGATGTCTGCCTTATGGACGTGGAGCTGCCATGCAAGTTAGGATAAGCACACACAATTTTCCTTTAAGTACAGCATTCTTGGTACTGTGAACGTTTACATTGTTGTTTCATGCTCAGTTGGGAGCATTGTAATGGTTCCACACTTGCCTAAAATGCAGAGAACAATTCTGTATTGCCAAGCTAAGATGTTGGAATAGTCCAAAGCATACTGTCATTTATGTTAGGACAAATGCAGATAAACTTGACCTAACCCACAGGCCCAGACTAGCAATCTCCCAGCTCGGTATTAGTTTGCCTGTGGCCTGCGCACATGTGATAGGGCTTCAATTTGTAATAGTTGTACCAGGACAAAAACAATATTGTCCTGATTTACTAAAAAGAAAAAAGAAAAATATGTACATGTGATAACAAATGAACAAAACCTGCTTAGCTTGATGTGTGGACTTTCACCTGATTCAAGAAAAGTTTAACAAAAATATAAAACTATGATGCAAAGTTGTATAAATTCCTCTTCCAATATTGTTTGCATCAATGAAAAGCAGTGGTATCCTGTATTACCTACCTAATGAAAACGTGGAAGGCTAATAAACATAATGTTTAAAACCTAGCTTACCAAAAGTATGAATTTATCTTTTTCTAACTTTTCTCATATAACACACATATAATAATTCCAATAGTGAACTTGTGTTGGAAAACAAGGAAAGCTTATTAATAAACCAGCTTCCCGGCCCTCAGGAAAGGTTCTATTTTTGGTGGTTAGCAACAAAATATCATCTACATTCAGCAGGAAAAACAGATCAATAACCACTTAACACTTAAAACTCATGGAATAATCTGAAAAATGTACATGGTGCATGTGTACTCAGCAAACATTAAACTGCAAATGCATACTATTGTGCTTCCACATTGCACATGACTGTGGCAAGGCAGAGTACCGCAATCAGCAAATTTTCCCCTCCCTACCCCCTTTTTTTGATACACCCCGGACACATAAATACACCAATAGTGGTTAAATTGACCGTTGGCCTTTTATTACAATTTAAAAAACCTTCTAAAAAATCATAACATTAACAATAGCAAATCCCATATACCAAACCAAATAGGACATTATATTACTGTAACATAACCACAGTTACGTAACATTCTCCTAACACTATCCTCAGATCCTTTTTACACTTTGGTTACAGGTCCTCGGAGGCCACCATGATATATATGTTCCCAGCTGCATCCACACCAAATACGGGAACGATATCACCACTATTAGCAGTCCCCATCCCACAACCATTCCAACCATGACTATTCACAATACCATTTTGGAGATTCCACACCAAAGGTGGATCTCCCGTCCCAATGAAACCACTACCCCAAACCAACTTCCTTTGAGGACCTCACTGCAGCCGAACTAACCTTTCCCCAAACCCCAATGGGCGGATGGATGGCTAAACTTTTCCCTCACTCTGTCCTACCACCGATTGCCCCCCCCCCCTTTTGTTCCTTGCTCCTTAAACACTGTAACGCCACCTCTACATCACCTTTCTCCTCCCTAATACTATCAGCCACATAACCCCACCTTCAACTTCAACCCTTTCCTCCCTACTCCCTGACCCCCCCAGTCATGCAGGCCTTCCACTACACATCCTTGGGTTCCCTTATTACAGGCCTGTCTTACTATACATTTACCTATGTCTTGAAAAATTTCAGGGAATCAGATTTTAAAAAATACCTTGTAAAAATGGGGCTAAGGTGTAAGCAGTGCGCTACCACAAGATGGGTAATGTGAGTAGACTGAATTAGTGAATTTCAACAATTTGCCCGTTTCACAAATAAAAATGTATGTTGCCTAAAACAGTAGTGACTTTTAACTTTTTCTGATAAAATATCAGTAATTAAATATCAGACTTTTTTTAAAGGATATAATTTGCTTGTACGATGATTACAGTACATGTTCCTATTATTGCTGGAGCTATAATGCTTCTAGAAACACTCCGAATGCTGCATCAAAATCGAAGCATGACATTTGTTTAATTGCTGTGCTGGAAATGAAATGTACAGTAAATACCCAACAGCTTGCTCTGTTTTGATGGATATTCAAAAAAGTATCCCCATTACAGA
>NW_027320173.1:0-3151 GCF_032062135.1 Pyxicephalus adspersus
TGGTTTGACGTTAGCTTTCCTAACTTTGACACAAATGGAGACTTCGAAACGTATGAAGAAATAAAGAAATCAGGATTTCAAATTTGCCAGGAGCCTTCTGAAATTCAGTGCAGATCTGCAGATCTTCCAGACATTTCACTGGAGGAATTACAGCAAAATGTGCAATGCAATGTCAGCTTTGGCCTTGTTTGCCAAAACGAAGATCAGTTTGGGCCTTTTCCATACTGTTACAACTATGAAATTCGTGTCTTATGCTGTTCAGGATGTGCATCTACAAAGGTTTCACCTACCTTCACAGGTCATCAGACCTATGAATCGTATGAAAACTCCAAAACATCTCAAAATCCAACTTCATCACAATCAACTACAGAACCTGAAAAATTACCAACATTTGAAGAGGTTATTACATTAGCACCCCAATCAACTAAAACAACAAAAGTTATACCAGCACCACTGGAAATGGCAACCACCAAGACAACAGAAATTTTTACAGAAATTACTTCTGCCTACGAGCCTACAACAAAAATGGCAACTTCTCCTAAGGAAAGCATTGCATCTCAAATAACAACCACAAAATCCGAAAAAGAAAAATCCACCTCACCTATTAAAACAACTAAAATATCTACTGAAACTAGTGAAATGACATATGCTTCTAAGACTACAAGTAAACCAATAACAACAAAGGCAACATCTACCAAAGCAAGTACTGCAACATTTAAATCAACCACAGAATCTGAAAATAAAGAATCCACTTCCCATGGACCTGTTTCTATTAAAACCACTAAAACGTCTACAGAATCTGGTGAAGTGACATCTGCTCCAAAGTCTACATCAAGTAAGCCAGTAACAACAAAGGCAACATCTACTAAAGTGAGCACTGGATCTTTTAAATCAACCTCTGAATCCGAACATATAGAACCCACTTCCCATGGACCTGTTTTCATTAAAACCACTAAAATGTCTACAGAATCTGGCGAAGTGACATCTGCTCTAAAGTCTACACCAAGTAAGCCTATAACAACAAAGGCAACATCTTACAAAGTGAGCACTGCTTCCTATAAGTCCACCACAGAACCTGAAAATAAAGAATCTACTTCCGTTGGAGCTCTTTCTTTTAAAACCACTAAAATGTCCACAGAATCTGGTGAGGTGACATTTGCTCTGAAGTCTACATCAAGTAAGCCAATAACAACAAAGGCAACATCTTACAAAGTGAGCACTGCATCCTTTAAGTCCACCACAGAATCTGAAAATAAAGACTCCACTTTTCATGGACCTGTTTCTATTAAAACCACTAAAATGTCTACAGAATCTGGTGAAGTGACATCTGCTCTGAAATCTACATCAAGTAATCCAATAACAACAAAGGCAACTTCAAACAAAGCAAGCACTGCAACCCTTAAATCCACCACAGATTCGGAACATAAAGAATCCACTGTCAATGGACCTGTTTCTATTAAAACCACTAAAATGTCACAAAGTGAGCACTGCATCCTTTAAGTCCACCACAGAATCTGAAAATAAAGACTCCACTTTTCATGGACCTGTTTCTATTAAAACCACTAAAATGTCTACAGAATCTGGTGAAGTGACATCTGCTCTGAAATCTACATCAAGTAATCCAATAACAACAAAGGCAACTTCAAACAAAGCAAGCACTGCAACCCTTAAATCCACCACAGATTCGGAACATAAAGAATCCACTGTCAATGGACCTGTTTCTATTAAAACCACTAAAATGTCCACAGAATCTGGTGAAGTGACATCTTCACTAAAGTCTACACCAAGTAAGCCCATAACAACAAAGGCAACATCTAACAAAGTGAGCACTGCATCCTATAAGTCCACCACAGAATCTGAAAATAAAGAATCCACTTCCTATGGACCTGTTTCTGTAAAAACCACTAAAATGTCTACAGAATCTGGCGAAGTGACATCTGCTCTAAAGTCTACACCAAGTAAGCTGATAACAACAAAAGCAACATCTTACAAAGTGAACACTGCATCCTATAAGTCCACCACAGAATCTGAAAAAAAGGAATACACTTCCCATGGACCTGTTTCTATTAAAACCACTAAAATGTCTACAGAATCTGGTGAAGTGACATCTGCTCTAAAGTCTACACCAAGTAAACCCATAACAACAAAGGCGACATCTAACAAAGCAAGCACTGCACCCTTTAAATCAACTACTGAATCAGATCACCAGGAATCCACTTCCAATGGACCGGATTCTGTAAAAACCACTAAAATGTCTACAGAATCTGGTGAAGTGACATCTGCTCTAAAGTCTACACAAAATACGCCCATAACAACAAAGGCAACATCAAACAAAGTGAGCACTGCATCCTATAAGTTCACTACAGAATCTGAAAATAAAGAATCCACTTCCCATGGACCTGTTTCTATTAAAACCACTAAAATGTCTACAGAATCTGGTGAAGTGACATCTGCTCTGAAGTCTACACCAAGTAAACCTATAACAACAAAGGCAACATCTAACAAAGTGAGCACTGCATCTTTTAAATCCACCTCTGAATCTGAACATATAGAATCCACTTCCCATGGACCTGTTTTCATTAAAACCACTGAAATGTCTACAGAATCTGGCGAAGTGACATCTGCTCTAAAGTCTACACCAAATAAGCCTATAACAACAAAGGCAACATCTTACAAAGTGAGCACTGCATCCTATAAGTCCACCACAGAATCTGAAAATAAAGAATCCACTTCACGTGGACCTGTTTCTATTAAAACCACTAAAATATCTACAGAGTCTGGTGAAGTGACATCTGCTCTAAAGTCTACATCAAGTAAGCCAATAATAACAAAGGCAACATCTAACAAAGTGAGCACTGCATCTTTTAAGTCAACCTCTGAATCCGAACATATAGAATCCACTTCCCATGGACCTGTTTTCATTAAAACCACTGAAATGTCTTCAGAATCTGGCGAAGTGACATCTGCTCTGAAGTCTACACCAAGTAAACCTATAACAACAAAGGCAACATCTAACAAAGTGAGCACTGCATCTTTTAAATCAACCTCTGAATCCGAACATATAGAATCCACTTCCCATGGACCTGTTTTCATTAAAACCACTAAAATGTCTACAGAATCTGGCGAAGTGACATCTGCTCTAAAGTCTACA
>NW_027320174.1:0-3151 GCF_032062135.1 Pyxicephalus adspersus
CAAAGTATCAAATGTAACAATGGCTAACAAACAAAACAACAGCAAGAAGAAGAAGAAGAAGAGTTAAGACTTCGTCCACAGTAACAGGGCTGAGGGAGGCCAGTGATGATTTACAGGTGGAAGGGGTGGGTATGGTTGGAGTGGCTCGGTGGGCAGATTTACAGGAGGAAGGGGTGGGAATGGTTGGAGTGGCTCGGTGGGCAGATTTACAGGTGGAAGGGGTGGGTATGGTTGGAGTGGCTCGGTGGGCTGGGACATCATGTCTGATTTTGTCTATTTTATCTCTAAAGTAGGTGGCAATGTCTTGGGCGTTTAGGAGGGAGTCAATTGTAGAGAAGAGGTTGCGTGGGTTGGAGGCTTGAGAGGAAATGACTGCGGAGAAATAATTTTGTTTGGTGATAGTGAGCTCTGTGTTAAAGCTTTGAAGCTTGGCTTTGTAGTCCATGAAGTCAGCGCTGAGGCCAGATTTCCTCCACTTGCGCTCGGCTGCACGAACAGACTTTTGTAGCTGTTTGGTGTGATTGTTGTGCCAGGGGGTTGGCAGGGCGGGGGTAGCGGAAGGTGGCAGGAGCAACATTATCCAAAGCCAGGGAAAGAGAGTGGTTTAACATGGTGGCAGCTTCATCTGGGGAAGTGATTTTGGAGAGGGAGGGGGTTAGGGACGCAAGGGAGTTTGAGAAAAGGTTGGGGTCAAGGTTACGGATATCTGTCTGCCATTGACCAAGTCTGGGATGTGGCAAGGGAGGGCAAGGGTTTGATAAGTTGAAAGTAATAAGGTTATGATCAGAGAGGGGGAATGGTGAGTTGTCAAGGAGGGTGAGGTTGCAGAGTTTAGAAAATACCAGGTCTAGAGTGTGTCCAGCTATGTGTGTGGGGCCATTGATGTGCTGTGTGAGTCCAAATGAGGAGGTAATGGAGAGCAGTTTGGCTAAGGAGAGAAGGTTGGGCTCATCCATTGCAACATTAAAATCACCAAGGCTTAGGGTGGGCAGGTCATGGGAAAGAATGTGTGGGAGCTAGGATGCAAAGTTATCCACAAATTGTGATACTGGGCCAGGAGGGCGGTAGACAACAGCAACAATGAGGGGCAAGGGGCTAAAGAGTCGGACAGAGTGGACTTTAAATGAGGTGAAAATGAGAGAGGGTGGGGTAGGAAGGACTCTGTATGTACAGTTAGGTGAGAGAAGGAGACCCACACCACCCCCTACTTTGTTGCCAGGTCTAGGGGTATGTGTAAAGTGCAGGCCTCCATAGGAGAGAGCAGCAGCAGAGGCAGAGGCAGAGTCAGAGGAGGAAAGCCAAGTTTTAGTGAGAGACAGAAAGTTCAGAGACTTAGAAAGGAGAAGGTTGTGTATGGAGGTTAATTTGTTGCCAACAGATCTGGCATTCCATAGACTGCCAGAGAGAGGGGGGTAAGGACTTATCGGTAGGGTGAATGGGGATGAGGTTAGGAGAAGGGAGTGTCTTGCTGAGAGTGAATAGAAAGTAGAGGCTGTGTGGGGGACCAGGGTTGGGTGAGATGTCACCAGAGAGTATCAGTAAAGTAAAAAGGTGCAGGAGCACAGACAGAGAAATAAGGAGAGTGAAGGGGCAGAGAGACAATGCCCCTGATTCATCAATGAAATCCGCGCTCGCTGGAAGCGCGAACGTACGCGCGGCCATAGATCGCGGATTACCAAGGTCCGGACTCGAGTATGCGCGTACACTCGCCTCACTACCAGCCGGATTCCAGCCTTCACAATAGGGAGCGTGAATCTGCCAATTAAGGCGATTAGATTTCAGCTGGCAAACATTTTTTTTTAGGGCTATGGGTAATGTGTGTGCCATTAGAAAGAATGATTTTTTAGGGGAACAGTGACTTTTAATGCAAGATTGCCAATAAAAAGCTGTCGGATAAGCGTGGCTCCGTGCGCAAGCTTTTTCAGTTGCTGAATAGCGCGACCGCGTACGATTCCGGATCGCTAATACAAATGCGTGAGCGATAATCCGATTTTGCTTGATGAATCAGGGGCAATGAGTTATCAGACTGGGGAGGACAGGGAGTAGTGCCAACAAAGAGAGAGCAGGATGAATAATACATTTTACAGATAATTGGGAACCATATGTGTACAATAAACAATGTGTCAAACTGAAGTCCAAGAGAAGCAGTCCGATAATATGGGTTCAAGTGAGGCTTGTAAACTTGTTCCAGGAGTGCAGGATGATGATTCAGTCAAAGAGATGGTTTGATAAAATACCAGTTTAGAATGGTAGCAGCAGCAGAGAGTGTGTTGGAGTCCAGGTGGATAAATCAGTCCAAAGGCGGAAGAAGTTGCAGAGTATAATTATATGTCCAAATCTGTTCCAATTCCTGTGTCCATTCCCTGGATTACTTCCCATTGCACTTATAATTTGGGCACTTGACCTTGCCTGTTGTTTAAATAGAAGTGCTTTGGGTTCTGATTATGGATGGACTGATCAGAGTAACAAGGAATTTGGGATATCAGTTGAACCTGGGGGAGGGGAGGGGTTGGCAGGGCAATAAATATCAATGTGCAATCAGCTGGAACTAAGGGATAGTGAACAGATAAATCTATGAGGGGATTAAAGTTGGTGCAATAAATTCATCTACAATGGGAGACGTACCATATACAATATCAGATGAGGGTTGCAGGGGAAAACAATTGCATACACAGTGCTGAGATTTGGCAGAGTGGGAGACGTACCATATACAATATCAGATGAGGGTTGCAGGGGAAAACAATTGCATACACAGTGCTGAGATTTGGCAGATTGGGAGACGTACCTGCAGAATGAGAGATAAATGAACATTAGTTGCAGGCAGATGAAGATGGTGAATTCATTCAGCAGTGATGTTAGTAGAGAAGGATGATGATGGAATTCCCTGGATTAATTCCCATGCACTTATAATTTGGGCACTTGAGATTTGGGCACGTGACCAGGGTCCCAACCTGACCTTGCCTGTTGTTTAAATAGAAGTGCTTTGGGTTCTGATTATGGATGGACTATGAAATAAATGAAAACTGAACCACCCTTTACCTTAATGAGAATAGTTGAGTGCCTACTAGGATGGTGCTGAGAAGGGAGGAGGGGGAGATGTTATGTAATTCACAGAGTTATAGGGCTGGTTGTTCATTGAATGATAGCAACT
>NW_027320175.1:0-912 GCF_032062135.1 Pyxicephalus adspersus
CATATTCAGGGTTATCAGGAGCATGTATATTTAGGGTTACTAGAAAGGTGTTTATGGTCACCCACAGCATGCATGGTCAGGGTTACCTGCAATGTCTTTATGGCTATCAGCAGGATGCATGTTAACCATTACCAGCAGCTTTATTGTTTTGGGTCACTAGAATGGTGTTTATGGTGACCAGCAGCATACATGTTTAGGTTTACCAGCAGAGTGTTTAGGGCTGTCAGAAGCATGCATGTTCAGGGTTATTTGTAGCATGCATGCTTAGGGTTACCAGCAGTGTGTTTCTGGTTATCGGCAGGATTCATGTTCAAAGTTACTAGTAGCATGCATGCTTGGGGTTACCAGCAATGTATTTCAGGTTATAAGCAGCATGCATGTTCAGGGTTATTTGTAGCATGCATACTTAGGGTTACCAGCAGTGTGTTTCTGGTTATCGGCAGCATGCATGTTGCAGGATAACAGCGTTGTGTTTATGGTTACCTGCGGGATGCATGTTCAGAGTTACTAGTAGCATGCATGCTTGGGGTTACCAGCAATGTATTTCAGGTTATCAGCAGCATGCATGTTCAGCGTTATTTGTAGCATGCATGCTTAGGGTTACCAGCAGTGTGTTTCTGGTTATCGGCAGCATGCATGTTGCAGGTTAACAGCGGTGTGTTTATGGTTACCTGCAGGATTCATGTTCAGAGATACTAGTAGCATGCATGGTTGGGGTTACCAGCAATGTATTTCAGGTTATCAGCAGCATGCATGTTCAGGGTTACTAGTAGCATGCATGCTTAGGGTTAACAGTCGTGTGTCTCGGGTTATCGGCAGCATGCATGTTCAGGATTACAAGCAGTGTGTGTATGGTTCTCTGCAGGATGCATGTTTACTGTTACCAGCAGCTTTCATGTTTAAGGTTACTAG
>NW_027320175.1:1790-3151 GCF_032062135.1 Pyxicephalus adspersus
TCGAGAATTAGGAGGTGGTGCTGCACAATTTTTTTTTTTGCACAAAAAAAAAAAAAACAACAGAATTTATACTTAACCTAAAAGGGTTGTCTACCATTTTATGTAAAGTGAAATTAGTGAGTTTAGGTACGCTTTAAGAAAAAGAAATTTATACATTATCTAATGCACCACCTCCTGCTCCAAGTAGGCCACTGTATAATAATAACTTGTTCGGATGAATATGCATCTAATAGCGTATGTCTAGCATGAAAGATAGATCAATGAGACATATGAACAGATCAATAATAGATTAATATGAATAGATTCAGGATAGATAGATGTGAATGGATCGATAGATTAATATTCGATTAATATAAATAGATGGATGTGAAAATAGATCAGTGATAGATATAGATAGATCATTTTTAAAGATGTAAATGAGCTACTTAACCTAAGTTAGCAACTTACATATTTTTTCCTGATTTGCAATAGGCAAAAATAGGTCATTCTGAATTAAAATTTTAAGCCAAGCTGATGAAAACTCAGAGCCGAGGACCTCGAACAGATAGAAGACGGCTAAGAACTGACAGCGTTTTCCCCTCCAGATATGGAGCTGTCTGCGGAAATCTTTCACTTAGCCATCGTCTGCATACACAGGCGTATTAGAGAATTTAGCTCATTTAAATAAGAAATGAAATCCAATTTGATATGCTAATCTGTGCGAGCAGCTAGAATGGAGAAGAATAGAGTATGCCGCGCTGCAGCCCCAATCTTACGGGGCTGAGATTAGGGCTCCCTCGTCCTGGCGAATGCATACATTATGTGCACGCACGCGGGTATAAATGATATATTATTCATCGTAGGTTTTAAGACATTTCACTTACTGCTTCTTATTGAATAAAAACGCATTTCAACAATCACCTGGAGAAGAATGAGCTTGAGTTTAAGCAGCTTTAATTGTGGATAGATGGGGAAGAAATGCGCAGGCTACGCGGGGCGGAAGGAATTCTTAGATGATATTAAACCGAAGCACAAAAAGTTTTAGAAATGAAAAAAGAAGGCAAAAATGCATTTTGTGTACAGAAGGCCTCGCTGGCTCCACCACCTGGACAGAATTGGAAAACACAGCCATTGCTGAGAATATATAGGTACTGTGATTAAATTATCTTTCTGCCTTATCTAACTCCATGCAAACATCTAATACACAGATGAAATACATATACAGAGCTGTCTCTCTCACCGTATGATCTGTATTGCTGTCCAGCAAGTCCTGAAATTAGCACTCCTAGATTGTAAGCTCTTCCGGGCAGGGTCCTCTCCTCCTCCTGTGTCACTGTCTGTATCTGTCTGTCATTTGCAACCCCTTATTAATGTACAGCGCT
>NW_027320176.1:0-3151 GCF_032062135.1 Pyxicephalus adspersus
TCGGTGCTATACGATCGTTCGTAGATATCGTGCAGGATCGTTCGTCGTTCGTTTTCCAACGATAATAATTGGAAGTGTGTACGTAGCTTAACTCACCAATAGTATACAAATGTCCAGAGCACTAGTTCAAGCAGCTCAACCTATACTAAGATAAGAATTGAAGTTCAAATTATGGTCTACTGAACAGTGTGACCACAATACAGCATTCGAAACAAATGACATGTATTTCCTTAAAATTACAAAATTTAAGGGACCAGCACAACCTTCCAACAAAACTTCAGGGGGATTAACATGCACATAACCCACTTTATTCAGATACATTGAGGCATATTTATAAAGCACGTGTGCTTTTTTTCAGAAAGGTCATGTAACACTCTATCCTAGAGTATGCAGTTTCAGAATGGTGTAATCACAGCAATGTCCTACAAAGTTAGCATTTACTGCTCATCCATTCCTAATGTGATGTAGTTAAAAGGGAGAGTCAATATTTACCATTGTGATTCTTTCTAAAGTAGAAAAGCCTTTTCCTCTGTCAGTAAGTTTGCTCTGTGTAGATGCAGGAATCTTACTACAGCAGTATCCACAGACCATTTTGAGCTCAGCGTGATTTTCAGCTAAGCTGTGGCTACCCCTTAAATGCTTATGATAAAAATGAATGGGTAGTTGAGGCAACAGTGGTGGAAGACGATTTCTGACTGCTTGTCTACACTCCTGCCTCCTGAATACAATGAGATGATGCCTTGTACACTGTTCTGGCAGGGCACGGATGTTAGACACAAGTAGACATAGGTGACTAAATGATGCTGTGAATGCACTGTTGTGTGTTACAACTGTTCTGTTGCAGAGATCCACCACACAACCTGCTAAGTCAGACCTGTAGATCTGCAAACAGCAAAGCCCATGCAGCCAGTTAAATGGAGATCTTCAGCAAGGGGGCTTCCAACCTCTGCAAAAAGATCTCCGCATTCTGGCAGAGGCAGGCTTTGCTATTCAAGCGGTGGTTAATTTGTTAAAAAAAAAAAAATCTGGACTTTGGTCTTTGTAACAGCAAACTATTGTCTAATATAGAACTGCTGTTTACTGATAACCAAAAGCCATGAAAATAAGCTTGGGAAAGGAAATTACAAACATGGTACATAAATATTGCCAAACTTGGCCCATCAGGAGGCAGATGTTTGCAATCTACAATTTCACACGCGGATAGAGAACACAAAAACAAAGAACACTGCAGCAGATTTGTGGAAAACTTGGGACACCGAAACCTCTACATGCTAAAAACAATTGCTAAGCAGGACACAGAACAGGTTTGGCTGTTATTGGATGGAGTCATCTGGACTTGGGTTAAAGGTCAGCAAACAATTTAGTAGCCTTAAACCCGTTTTAGGGTCTAAGAAACAGATGTAAGGGTGATGAAAATAGAAAAAACAGGAAGAACAAGGTGACTATTGTAAAATCAGTTGAAATAGTAAACAAAAGAATATGAAAAAAAAATTACATTTGATAGATCCAGATTTTTTTTTTTTTTTTGCATCGATTCAAAGTAGAATGTAAAAACTAACAGAGTATGATGAATGAATAGTATATTTGTTTCCTTTAGAAAATTTTTGTTCCCACTTTTAATCCTTGTTCATTCATCTCAGTGTTGCTCATTCCTTCCATGTTCTTTGAAGTCACTTCCCACCTACATACATGTTTATCCAGCCTTCCTTCCCTAGGATTGGCTTCCTGATAGCAGCAACATGCACAAGTAAATTTCAGCATAAACACCTATTATTCTACCTTAGAACTACCCGAGATCAAATAAAAAAAAAAAAAAAAAAAAAAAAAAACTTCTTTGTTTAAAACTTTATTAAAATAACATTATCCATATACATCTAAAGCCATTTGTTCAGTTTCCAAAAGGTGTCATCTAACTCTTAAATTTAAAGTTTCACTGAACTTTTGAGTTTAAATCTGCTAAATAATGTTCAGATGCATCAATACAAGTGCACAGTCTTAGTGTATATTCACATATTCCTGCTGCCCTACACCGCTACTAAAAAGGTCAATGTTAGCAGATAGGCTATTGATTGCCTTTGAGAAAACGAGGCTCATAATTTTCCACAGAATTTTTTTTTTTTTTTTTTTTTAAGATTGGTGCGAGGAAACTGTAGGCAGGTGGTCAAAAAAAGCAAGGGACAACACATGATTAAGGTAGTGTTCTCATTTGTTGTTTCCAAAGAAATCCAGTAACCCCTAAAATTCTGTTTCCTACCGCCCCATCCTTGATTTTGTTCTCACTTTCTAATGCCCACTCTTAGTGAGTACCATTTTTCCAGCTTCTTTGTATTATGCCCTAACTGTCCGGTGCCCCAACTTTTCATTAATCACGCAAAAACAGCCAGTCGGTTACTGAAAAGTGTCAGGTGGTGCTCCCACTCAGCTTAAAGGGGAGAACATTGAGACTGTAACTGTTCTATGCACCTGATACATGTTTAATAAAACACAACTTTACCACTCTTTCCGTAATATGATAGCAATGATACTTTTATTCTTCATTTCCACCCCCATTACGGACTTCCATTGCCAGTGTTCAGGGTAGAGCATCCTCTGGGTATACCAATGGGCAACCATAAATGACATAGCTCTTGAGCATTGGAATCATATGTTCCTGACACCAGGCTCCTTACTTGGGTGCAAGCCAGTAGTGTACAGGGGTGGCTCTTTCAGAGCTTACATCTTAAAAAATGGCAGTTCCTGTTTGGGCAGATTTCCTCAATCTATAGCAAGATCAGTTCAATATCAACCCACAAAAGCAATTATGTTCACTCAACTGGGCTTAATCATAACCAGCAATAGCAGGATAAAACAGGGACAAGGAAAACTGTACAGGCAATAAGTCAGAGTTTTAACAAACAGTAATTTGAATATTTCCCCACATTAAAAAGAATGAAATAGAAGAATGTTTGTTATGAAAACATACAAATTTGCAGACAAACACATTAAGGTAGTTTATAAAACTACTCCCTAAAATGTATTCTTGATTTATTTTTCTCACATTAACACCTGTCTAAATGTCTTCACTAAAGGTGCGTACACACTTCCAATTTTTATCGTTCCAATCGAACGACGAACGATCGATTGGGCAAAAAATCGTTCGTAAAAAAGTAAC
>NW_027320177.1:0-3149 GCF_032062135.1 Pyxicephalus adspersus
TGGCTTTTAATGCAATACCATGAGAAACAGAGTGTGCAGTGGAATCAGAAAAGGCTAAATCAAAACAGGAGAGGAGCCTGAATTATTGTGCAATATAAAAGGTAAGACTGGGGTTCAATTTTAAACACGGCCCCAAGATGGAACATTTGTCAATGCTAAATTTGAGTCAACAATCTGTCTCTCTATAATGATATTTAGGTATTTAGGAATCGTTGCCTTTTTAAATATATTCCAAATGGAAATTTAGTATTTAAGAGAATCATGAACAACATGCAAAAATTACTTATCATCATTACATATAGCATATATCAATTAAACACAACCACAAGTTGCAATGAATAATAAATAAAGATATTTATAAATATGTATAGTTTCAATGGTATTCATACATGAGTTGGCACAAAGCAGAGCCATATGTTTTCCCATTGTGGCTAATCTAAGTTGTAGAAAATGTCCCTAAACATATTTAGTTGTTTACATAATAAGTCTCAATAATTAAATGATACCATGTATCTGAAAGAAAACCTACTAGAACCTTATAAAAGATCTATTCTTTCCATAATGTCCTTAGTGTGGTCTAGGGAAGTATACTGTATAAGAGGCCTAGATCTAATCTAATCGGGATGGGACCTGCAGCACAAACAGAATCCACTGTGGCTACAATGGGGTGATTGTTTAAATGAGCTTTATGTATTTTAGGTAACACATAAAAAATGTAATCTGAGGATAGTTTACAATTAGAAAATCAGTTCTTCTTACAAATTTAAAATGTTGTCAGGCATTTTATACACAGAATTTTTCTGTCCTATAGTAATTATATGTTATTATTGATTTGATTTCAATATTAGAGTGAGGGGGTAACACAGAACAAATTTGATTTGGACATTTCTGTTTCTCTAAAAAAGCTAGTGATGATCATGATGATGATCAATACTTTACAACACAGTTCCAATACACTAACACTACAGTCCCCACAAGACACAGGGCCTGATTTATTAATGCTCTCCAGGACTGGAGAGAATACACTTGATGACTCTGATCAGCAAGTCATTTACTCTTTGTTAGCAAATGTTTTAAATTCTGGACCAGATACATTCCAGGTTTGCTGGATCACCCAGCTTCACTGATTAAAGTGTTTTCTCTCCAGTCTTGGAGAGCTTTAATAAATCAGGACCAATGACCCTGCCTACAGAACGTGCTTTGTAACACTAAATTCTCCAGTCCCCACAGCTAGATATCTAGTTATTAGCTCTTTAAAGCCAATCCCTAATCACGGCAGGAAAATTTTGATTTATGTAAAAGTTGCAGACCAAACTAAAGGACCATTATCTTTGACAAATTTGAAACTTGAGTGCATACTTCTAAATCTTTACTACCTCTTCAGCAATATATGTTGAGTTTATTCTTCCCTTAAACTCCTATATTTAAAAAATATATAATCCCTACGTCTGCTGTCTTTTCCTAAATGTATTACAGTACTTTTCTATACTGTAATTTAGAAATCTGTCTTTTTATAAATGTGTTGACAACACTGCGATTTAACAAACTCTGACGTATAAAACTCCCATACAATTACAGGTACTTAATTTGAGCTGTAAAGCATACATTTCTGTACAGATCAAATACCATTCCTTTTAATACTGTAATTATCTCTTACTGAAGCCACTTAAACATTTATCATTTAGAAAGCCAAGTAGTTTTCAAAGATTTTTTTTTTTATACCAGGCATGTGTTTTACTTTAATAATAGCCACATGCACATGACTTTTCTTTTGTCACAGTCATTCTTTTATGTAAAACCTTCTTAGCCATTAAGTCCTGCTTGTTTTCATTAAAACATAACTCCCATTAAATTATGAATAATAACTCTTAAGTCATCTGTCACCAAGAAATATAAAAAAGCATTAACATGCTATATATCATAAAGTAGCGGCAGGGATATTCTTAGGATGCCTAACTCAGAATAAGCTATGACAATCTCTGATATTAGAAAGTTACAACAAAAAGCATGAACTAGATTTGTTTTAAAGTATTTGAAGTGCACATGAGATCTAGGCCAACAGTCCCCAACCTTTTTGAGCTCACAGACCACTAAATGCACGGATTCTGGATCGTGCATGTCGAGAGACACAACCCACCCACCATTCTGAGCCTGAGATGCCCCGTAGCCCGCACTCCGAGAGCCGCCATCTTCTTTTCTTTTTCCTGTTCTTCATCCTACGTCACCCAGCCCAGGCCCGAAACTGGGTGACGTAGGATGAAAAAAAAAAATTTCTCTTTGGGCAAAAAGGCTTCTTCTGCGCATGCCCGAGATCCTGAGGCATGCGCAGAAGTAGTGCCCAAGAGCCTCCTGGGATGCCTGACGTAGATATCCCGGGAGGCTTTGCACTCCCATTCATTCTCGACCGCCATGATCAAGAATTAGGGGGTGGTGCTTCACCCCTTTTTTTAAAAAAAAAAACTGTGTGTTGCATTTAAAAAAAAAAAACAACAGAACAGAAATTTTACTTGTCTACCCTTTTATGTAAAGTGAAAATTCTGAGTTTAGGTAAGCTTTGAGCTCTTCTCTAGCTGTACAGATTTGACCTACTGCTGAGTTTTGTCAATATTATAGTATATATTTTTATAATTTTTTTTATTTTAATATGTACCCAAAAAATTGCAATAACATTAAGGCCTTGAAAACTTTCAGTTCATTGTGCTATAAGTGCTTAGAGACTGGCTGCTTGTATTGCACAGGAGCATTTCAAAGGTCTCAATGCTTGTCATCCGTCTTACTTTTGTTTTAAACATGTGCACAAGTTGCACATCTATTACAATTCAGTTGCTTTATCAAATTAAACCTGTTTACACATCCTAAATTTTACACCCATATGTATTAAAGCAAAAATTTGGTTGGGAAATAGCTTTCTTAATTTTTCTTATTCATATCAAACAAAAACAAAAAAAACCTTAAAAACAAGCCCTTACTGATGTCTGTAGTTGCAGACATTGTGGAGGCATTCATTCTCTCAGTTTTTACTTCACTTTCTCTCTGTCCAACCTCTTTTCTTTATGATCCTGATTCATCAAGCCAAATCAGAAGCTCGGCGCGTGAGCGTATTCGGGATCCGGAATTGGAGCCCTAAAATCAATTCATCAACCAAATCC
>NW_027320178.1:0-3149 GCF_032062135.1 Pyxicephalus adspersus
GACCTCGGATTGTTACTGACCTGCTTTTGCCTTATCCTTCTGTACCTTGCTTGATTGGACTTAACCCTTGCTGTGCTGTACCATTCTGAATAAACCTTATTCAAGGATATCTGGAGTCGGTAGTGGTTTGTGTGCCCAGGCGCATTACACATATCCATTACGTTGTTAGTCTGTACATAATCCATGATCTAATAAATACACAAGTTGAGACTGAAGTTTATGTAAACCCAATAACTAGAAGATTATATATAATTTGAAATCATCATGTAATTTCAAACATCACTTTCTTTTTTTGGACCTGCAGCTTTAATAAAATAATATCCTTGCTATTCAATGAGTTGCCGAATTTTATTTATTCTGTCTGATCTATCTTTTCACTGACCAGGTCTATAGTAGGTAATTTAAATTGAACTGAATTTTCCTATACTAAATCCTGCTAAATATAATTAATGTATTATATACTGTAATATGTATGTTAGAGCTGCAATACAAAAAATAATTCATTAAAGATAACTGTTACATGAAGATGTGAATATTTTGGTTCAACATGTACAGGGTATTTTTTTTTTTTATTTGAGGTGTACTTTGGATCAGTTGATATGGAACCATTTTGCGCTATCTTCTTGCAATAAAAAACGGTTACTTATTGTTTGGTCAATGTAGACACTGAACAGAAAACAAATTAAAGCTGAACATTAGGAAAAAAACTCAGTACATTTCTGTCATATTTAGTATATCATTGAAGTTGAAGTCCAGCCTTTTTTCTGTTTTGCATAGTTGTACATGCTTTTCTACTGTATTGAAATGTCTTATTTTTATTTTCCTGCAAGCAGTCAGCCACTCAGAAAGAGAGCTAGTCTCATTCCCTGGATGATAAAAGTCTAGAATAATCTAGTCTTTTTTTTCCCAGCCTTACTATCCCTGGCTTTACTATCCCATGGCTAATTTTTTGGGTTTTCTGCTTTCATTTATAGTGGCTCATATGGGACAGTCTAACAGTCAGACCTAGACCTAGACATTGTGCTTTAGGCAGGGTATAATATTTTAAGGAAGTTATGTATACTGATGCCCCCACCACCCAGCCATGATTTCTCTGTTTTGCAAATTGAAGCACAGAAATAAAATAATGATGCCAGTTGGTCTAAAGTTAGGTATGTAATTGAAATGGTAAATTTATTTAAAATACCATTAGCAAGGACATTGATCAGATGAAAAAATACTTTGGGGGAGATATCTTTGGAAATATCTGTTGCAGCCAAAGATGAGTTTGCTACTCTAGATTTAATTCTTTAATTCGTTGGCAATTCATTGTTTTGCTTTTTGCCTGGAGTTCTAAAGGTAAAGAACCCTTGCAGTTTGGTTTAAACCAGTAAAATACTATTTTTACAGTCAAAGGTGAGTGATTTTTTTAATCTTTTTATTAATATTCATTCTTACACATTTTCGATTAAAAAAAAACTCATGTAAACGTTTTAAATCCACAGAGAATGAAAATTGCATTGTTGCATAAGGTCAAACATATCCATAGTAAACATTATTGTAGAACACACACACACACGAATAAAATTTAAAAAATCTCATGGATCATTTAAAAAATAAAAATAATATATATATATATATATATATATATATATATATATATATATATATATATTAAAAATTATTTATCTTTTAGAACTGACTAAATAATAATACAAGGTCATATAAAATGTATGCTTAAGTGCCATTTACATGTGCTTATGAAATATTTAAATTAAGAAAGAATAAATAATGAATTATCATCAGCTAATGCAGATTTAATCTATTTTTTTTGAAATTGTATGTTTATTAAGAATTTTTGGTTAAGGTACAGAAAAAAAAAAAAAAATTACAGTAAAAACAAAAGAAAAAGAAAGGGGGGAAGTTACACAAAGGGAAGTTAACAATCAGTAACAATATTGTATCGCATATGAATAAATGTGTACTGTAGTCTTCCTCATGGAAAAATAAGACATCCCCTGAAAATAAGACCTAGGGCATATTTTGGCATTTCAAAAAATATAAGAGAGTGCCTTATAATCGGGGAAACAGGGTATATGGAGGTTTCAGTACTTTTTTACTTGTTTTAGAACTTTTGTTTCACTGCAGATTTTTCTCACACAGCAAGTACAATTTGTTGAAAACTATTAAACTAACTGTGTGTTTTTGGAGGTGTGAGTGAAAGTAGGCTGTCCAGAGTAAATACATTTAAACACCTTTAATGTATTACCAATGTAAACACCCTTAATCTTAGTGCAGATATTGATCATTATTTTAGATTTTGAGTCAAAATACAGAAAGGAATAATTATCGTACACATAACACGTGTACTATACCTGTGATATAATGATACACGTAACACGTGTAACACGTCAATGAAGCTACCATATTTATTTTAAATAATATTTTTTTTTACATATTACAAAATACTATTTCAAATAGCTATCATCTAATTTTTTATCAAGATCAGAAGGGTGGTTTCAGGTTGTTGAAATTGTTACAAAATAGCGCCTATCAGGTTATTCTATTTGGCTAGCTGTAGTAAAACCTCCTAAGGGCTTAGTCAAAGCTGGAGAAGATAAACTCTTATCAGTGAACCTGGATGATCCAGCAGACCTAGAATAGACCTTGTCCAGGATTAAAAACATTTGCTAACAAATAGCAAATTACGAATAGCAATAGACAAAAATCTATTCCAGGTTTGCTGTACCACCCAGGTTCACTGATGAAAGTGGAGGCATTGGAGAGCTTAACAAACCAGGCCCAATGATTATATATATTTACTATTACTACTACTACTTATAATTACTAGTTGATGTTCGGGAGGAAAAAAAAAAAATTTTTTTCCTAAATTATTTATTGCGTATGTGTTTTTTATTTTAAACTTGTTCTTTTTTTATTTTTTACAGGTTATCCAACAATGACATTATGAATCAAAATGTCGTTGAGGGATTCCTGGACCGTGGGAACTTTGCTGTCACAGCTAACTGAAAGCACGTGCCTTCAATTAGCTGTAACAGCAGGCAATACGAGGGCAATAGAGGTTGAATGGAGATACTATCTCCATTCATACCTCTACTGCTCTGTGATTGGCTGAGAAATAGGAAACCCTGATGAAAGCTCAAGCATCA
>NW_027320179.1:0-3148 GCF_032062135.1 Pyxicephalus adspersus
CCCCACCTGAGCTGAACATTCCCCATACCTCAAAATATTTGCCATTTTTTGGGTGACTCCTGGTGGCCAAAATGTATAAAGATTTGCTAAAATCCATGGGTAAAACTTTCCAGCTTCAGTTTAATCCAGTTTCATCTAAATTGTACTGATGTTCGCCAAACCCAAATTTAGACTGAATCAAGTCTAATAGGAAATCTATTATCAAAAATGGGCATGAGCAGGATACTGCCATTGGGGATTGGGCATTGCAAAAAAGGGAGATTGTTGTTTCATAAGACTTAAAGGGGACTTGGGGTTGCATTAAGGCTGTACATGGGCTTTTGAAAATGGATAATTGAAAAATCTGCATGGTATTACCATCCAACTCAACCTATATCCAGACTTGAATCTTGGCCGTCCAGAAAAGGGAGTTCAAAAAGAATGAATCCCCACTTCTTGGACCAGACCAGACCACATAGATCTCCTTTTTGGGGAGGGTGTCTGGCAAGAAATTAGGGCAGCAAAGTCTTTCTATTCCATTGCAAAGTACCTTAGTCTCCCAAAGGTGATGGATGTATGGTTTTATTAAAGGGTTTTATGGTGAATTCTGGGTGGCCCCTTTAATAAATGCAAATCCATTGTTTTTTATGATGATCCAACACCAAATAATTTTTTACCATTGCATTATCAGTAAAAATAAAATCAAATTTGGTGCCAGGTATCTAACATTTAGCAGAGGTTAAGATATGGAGCGGACATTGGGTCATCATGATTGAGGACAGATTTGCATCCAACATTATTGAAAGCAATACCAAGCATTTTTTTAGGTTTGCATAAAGTAGGAAAGAATTAGAGAGCACATATCACATTTTACTGCCATCTGGGACAGGATAAAAGAGCTTCATCTCCTGTTCTGCTTAAAATGTTTTACTGGAAAGAAAGTGAGAGAAACTCCCCAGTAGCAAAATGAACAAAAAGGAAGGCTAGGATCACCCTCAGATTGCTATTTCCTTCTATGACCATTGTTAGTAGAGTATGAAGTTAGGGTACATCTGGGGATGAGCAAAAATGCCTCTGGCATTCTCGTGAAAGTTTCCTTGAAGTTCTGATGGGTCCATGAAATCACTATAGGATTATTATCGCGGCTGCATTTATAAATACAGCCATGGGAATCCTACAGTCAGTGAGCGATCCACGGGCACTACAGGTCAGAATGAGGGCAAGTCCCCATTCTGACCAATAGTGCCCGGGGATCTCTCATTGAGAGGAGGATTATAAGGGCTCATTTCATAAATGCAGCCGCGATACTCCTCCTGTCAGAGTGAGTAATGTGGCTTGCGTTTTACGAATGAAATCAGCCGTGGGAAAAATCAGAGGATTTTTCCCATCCTAAATTCATTCATGAGCAGCCAGCGAGACTCACACTGTGTTCCTGGATAGAGAAACTCTATCCAAGAACACATACTACTAGTAAAGGGCTGCAAGAGCAATCAGGGGACAGCTGACAGCTCTGCTCCCCTGAATGGTCTTGAAGGTCCCAAAAATTCGGTCTCGCTGGTCGAATTTACAAAGGCCGTTCTCACCTACATGTTTGGTAATCGAGAACGGCCCAATTCGCCGCGAGACAGAATTGAATAAATTCGCTCGCTCATCCCTAGTTACATTTCTATACATTATGTATGGTAATGCATTGCAGAGCTATTCATCATGAATAACCACATGCACCTTTGATGCAGATGTGTTGCAGCACACCGTGATGTACAGTAATTAATTACCTTTTATTGTGGTGCAATGCTGTATATTTGTTTGTCCCATTCATAATAAATAGGTTGTCTCAATTCAACGTTGATTAAGTGTTAGTCAGATAAATGTATACACAGTAGATAGGGAAGGGATCAAATAGGTTACCCTAAACAGATCTAAAAATAAACTGAGATTTCTACTTTTACCTGAAAAAGAAAAACAGGAAAGTTTAATCCACAAATACATCCATGTGTGTGTTTATTTTTTTTTTTACATTAATTTGAAAGGAGGAAACAAAAAAAACACATGGTCTCATTCTCTTCATTTCCAGGATTAGGTCTCTTGTAGGTCATTTACTCCTAAATGATGTTTTGTAGAATATTGTTGACCACCAGCAGTTGGTGTGGTATCTTCTTAAATTTAAATTTTGGTACAGACAGCTTGAGGATGAGAGCAGTGATCTGTCAAACCAGACATACCACTAGGGTCATCCAAATATAAACTGAAATAGTTTTTAATGGCACTTCAAGGTCCAAAAACTTTTTCATACTCACGTGATAATAAATGATGTATTTCCATGTCAGTACATAACTGACACTGATATGGAGAACAGGCACAGCATCTATTGCTGTGTCCTAACACAGTGATCAGAGTATTATTTGTTATCATAGTAATCACCTGGTCAGGAGCCAGAACAATTCATCAGTTTTTTTTTCACCGGAGAGGTTGGCGCTGATTTTTTTTTTTGTATAAAGCTACAAAGGCAAATAGAAGAATCCTGCTGGAAAGAGATCATACTGAGACAACAGATAAAAGAATCCAACCAGTAGGGGGCAGTGGCCGACCACTATAGAGAACAATTCTTTTTTTTTTTTTTTATATATAACATTGCTTGTCATACATTTTTATGGAGAAAAATTAATCATACATGAAGGTGCCGACTACCATCCAGTTCAATGATGTCAGTGTAAAGAGCTTCACAGAAATAACCACTTTGATTCAAGGAAACCACTAAAAAATAAATATTGTGCTGTACCATTTCATTACAACTTTACTACTAAACTTCAAGCTGGTTTACGTAAAGAGACCCATTCGTGATTAGACTTATGCAAGAATCGGAAAAGTCAGTTTTAAATGATTGTGTCTGAACAAACTTACATACAAAGGGTTTTTGCAACTTTCAGGTATGTTTTTTATATGCTCTGCCTAAACTTGATAGTATTAGGTATATGAATTTCATTGTAATCGGGAAATGGATGGACATGACAATTGTGAAATAGTAATAAATGCTAACCCAAACTTCCAGGTTGTGGAGCAATAAGCACTGTCTGATGACCGCACTATATACCCGCTACATCCCGCTACTATATCACTCACTAGCTCCACCTATAGATAGAGCATATATAGCATTAACCTCTAGAAACAG
>NW_027320180.1:0-3147 GCF_032062135.1 Pyxicephalus adspersus
GTTTGCACTGTTTTTGCCTTCAAATTCACTATACTTATTTTATCATAAAGACTGATTTTAGGGCAGAGCGCACAGGCAATTGTCCAGGGTTCCACCTTTTCCAGGGCTCCGATTGACAAAATGGCAAATGGAGCTGGAGGCTGTGCATTCGGGCCAATACTTTGCATTTGCCCAGGGCCCCATTTTTTCTAAAACTATCTGTGCTTATACTGTTTTTGAAGCTGCTGTCCGGAATACTCACAGTGCTGCATCAAATTACACCAGTGATGATTTCTTAATGCTGAAAACTACTTTTCCAGTGTGGGAAAAAAGAGCTTCTTATTTTCAATGTGTCAAAAAAGGTCTTTGTCACTGGCCACAGATAAGGAGTCTTAATTGTGGTCCCTGACATTACTATTGAAACCCACATAATGTTCAGTATTTATAATGCTAGAGAGGATTGCTGGTGTCCAAACTGCTGCAAATATAAAGACCCAATTAGACCTAAACGATAATTATCAAATCAATTTTTTTCAGTGCTAAAACAGATTGTCTGTCCTATAGGCAACTCAGACAGTATAAATAGTATATCTAACCAAAATATTTAGATAGATAGATAGATAGATAGATAGATAGATAGATAGATGGATAGATATATAGATAGATAGATAGACATAGTATAGAGATGGATTCTAGTACACTCTTTTTTAGTCTATTTTGGTGTCTGTGTCTCTGCTCTCACCAGAGCAGGTGACACAGGTGAGAGGAAATATTTCAATGGGGACAGTTGAGAAGAAGGAAGTATATTTTAAATGGGATACAGCAACTATAGAAAATAAAAAAATCTGACAGGGTATCTCACAGTTTTCTATTCCATCTTAAATTTAAAAAAGTTTTGGCTTGAAAACATTAAATGAGGCCTTGTGATTTTGCAGCTGTGTTACTGCAGATGTGAATCTAATGGGTGGATAGAAAACACTTTCACATGCAGACCACACACTGTCATAGACCTCAGTACCTGGGAAATTGTTTTAATTTCTTACTTGGCAAATCATTGTAAACCTCCTGGTGCAAGAAAGTCTCAAATTCTTTCCTCAAAGCTGCACTCCTCATAGACCGAAGGAACTTGCATGAGCTCCGGATGAAGCTGATCAGAACATTCCAGGCTTTTTTCTAAAAATTCATGTAGAAATGTACCAGTGATATTAAAACATAGGAGAATCAAACTATAACTTATAGGTAGAAAACAAAAAAAGCTCATCATGATGATCAATTTGATGCAGTATTCACTCTCAATCTGCTCTTCTTAACCCTTTTCTGTGTTTTAGGTTGAATGATGGCCACTGATCATCTCTCTGTTACGCAGCTTCTATCTATCTATCTATCTATCTATCTATCTATCTATCTATCTATCTATCTATCTCCAATTTTCTAGTTATCATAATACTTTGTAGTCCAGACACTTACCACCTTCTTGGGTTTAGGATAACCTTTTCTTTTTCTATATAGTACAGGGAAGGGAAGGGAATCTGGAAAGGTGTCTTGATATTCTTTAAACCTATGTAAAAAGTATGCAGCCGATGACAAAACTGCATTTAGCGAGGTTATAGATTATTATTATTATTATTATTATTAATAGTATTACTAAACAGTATTTATATAGCGCCAACATATTACGCAGCGCTGTACATTATATATAGGGGTTGCAAATGACAGACAGATACAGACAATGACAATAGAGGCCCTGAAGAGCTTACAATCTAAGATTAGGTTATATCTAATTTTTAAAATATGCCACCCCATGTCATTGTTTCTAAGAAAAAAATATTATGGTTCCAGCATGGCTAAATCATATTCTCGATTCTGGCAAAAATTGAGTGGAATAACACTAAAGTCAGCTGTACATAATCAAAGAGACAACTGTTCCGTAACTGTGATCAGATGGTTCAGAAATGTTTGTCTAATTTTCTATGTTTATCTCTGGTAATAGAGAAATAAAGGCAGAGCAGATAAGCCAGCTCCACATAGTACTGCACCATTTAACACTTCATAAGGATATGCATTATGAGTAGAAAGGATCTATTGTGTTTTTTACTTTATTTTTGATCGTGTACAGTCAGCTGTCTAAATCTTGTGTTCACAAACATGCAAAGCATGTTTATGCTTATTGACACTTGTGGTACCTGTTCTTAACCCAATCGAGACTGCCTTTTATAAAGGTCTGCCAGGACAAGCCCGGAGAGGTTACAGAGTGCATCATTCTTTACCATCATTGTTCTACTGGAACATAACCAGGTGAAAAGGTCATCCCTTGCCTGCAGAAACCATTAGGATGACAATACATGGTTCAATATAACAGAAAGTGATGCAAAAATTCAAAAGTGACCTACAACTAAGCTGAAAAGGGGTTAGTCAGAAAGAATTATGTAAATAATAGATACAAATACAGTAAAAATGAGGGTAGATAATGCTAGACAGCTAAAGTGACAGCTAACTTCAGAGGTTTTTTAACTTAGTAGAAACTTTTAGAAATACATATACTATGAAACAAGAGTCACAAAAAACAATTTACACCTTTCACACTTGGTCCTAGTGTTTGGAAGCACCAATGAGCCAACTTTGAATGATGCATTGGTTCTGTGTTTGGAGCTAGAACATTTTTGATCTGGTTTAGATTTGCATAGGCCTAAATTAGAATATACTGTACCACTTTTCATCCATGCTCTTGAAGACAAATGCCTGAGCACTCTGTAGTATACTTGTTGACACAGAGCTCATCTTAGGAATTGCCTCTATGATGACAGCATCACATTGCAAGAGTTTTCCTGCCAGAAAGGACAAGCAAAAAAAAAAATACAAGGAACAGGCTGAATCTTCTAATAATTATCCATTCTTACATAACATATATAGAAAATGGTCATCAGATTAAGAACTAAACTCTCTTCAAAGTTATATGAACTACATTACATCAAAAATAATTTGCCATACACTACAATGTAGAATTGATTTGATACATTTTTGGCAATAATAACCATGTACAATATTTTTGGGTGCACTTCCAATACAATCTTCCAATAAAATCTGAGCCTTTTTTACTTTCACTGTCAAAATTTTGTAAATATCAGACCTTGTTCCTATTAAACAGAAGTCTGACCACAGTACTTCCTC
>NW_027320181.1:0-3146 GCF_032062135.1 Pyxicephalus adspersus
AGCGGCTAAGCATGTGCCTATTGGATTCAATGTTCTCCCATATTTCATTTTCATCATTCTTCAAAATTTCACTTTCATTATCCATTATGATTTATACTGGAGAAAAAAAAACAATAAAGGGACATTAATTGGACTGAAACACCATTAATTAAAGTGAAGAGAAATAGAAACTTTATTGCCTGGCTATTATCCACTTCCTATGGCTTCAGAAATGTCAGGAGAAGGACCCCACTGGGGGGGTGCACTGGCCAGAGCCATGGACCATGTCCCCTGTATGGACACAACCCCCCCAACCTGCCCACTTAGACCTGCGATGGGAGAGTGGGGGAGTTCTGGCACTATGACATCACTCTGGTGGAAGTTTTTTCACCTTTGAGTGACTCAAGTCCAAAGTCAATGAAATTAGTGGTCCGTGATGTCCAAAAGGTTGGCGACCACTGGTCTGAGGTCAATTTTTGAATGAAGGCCAATTAACTCAACTTCATGTTTTTGGTTTGTGGGAGGAAACCAGAGTACCCGGAGGAAACCCACACAAACATGGGGAGAACCTGCAAACTCCATGCAGATAGTGTCCTGGCCAAGATTCCAACCTGTGACCTTGTGCTGCAAAGGCCAGAGTGCTAACCCCTGAGCCACCGTGCCTAAAATTTTAGGATTGAGGGGCATTTTAATGGCATGACTAGACTAGTGATATTTGTAATCATTTTTAAAGCAGTACGCCCATTAAAACTGCTTGCAAAAAACAGTTAGCATGGTACTGAAGGGGTCTGTTTTCGATCAGTTTTTAACTGCTCTTCTAGGCTTTTGCAGGAACTTTAAAGTTCTTGCACGAGCAAAGAAGGACAGAGAAATTTGGATCTGAAAAGGGTCAGCCCCACCAATCAGGGATGCCTAAAATTGTGTTAGAACTTCATGTTAAAGTAGATCTGAACTCAAAAAACAAAAAGTCACCAGGAGGTAGTACTCATTGACAAGACAGACATGCAATGCCAAAAATTTAAATCCCTGGATCCTGGTGACTTTTTGTTTTAGCTCTACTCTGTACAGTAGACAGTACCGGGCCAGTTATCGGTGAAATTTCATCTCTTGTGCATCAGTGGTCATCCAATGGCCAAAGAGGTTACTGTCCTGAAATAGGAAGGATGGAAGTCAAACAGTCCAAATCAATAGGAATAACTGAATAAAGAACCTCTCAGACAACGACCTGGTAAAAGAAAATTTAGCCAAAGGACTAAACTGCTGTGGCAACCCAATGTTTCCTGTTGAAGACATTGTTGCAGCCACAAAATTTTCAATTCATACCAACCATATAAAAGCCAAACAACTCTATGTAATGGTTCTAAGCCCAGAGTCAAAACATCTTTTTCCAACTTGACCCATCTAGAGAAGAGGGCCCTTACTTTGCCTAGTAGTGATCCAAGCCTTACCATCCTGCCAGCAGACAAGGGGAGAAATACATCCAATGAAAGAGGGACCCCACTAGATGTAACATGTAAAAAGTGATCGACTGTTTACAAGAGTTAGAAAAGATAAGTGCTATTTATTGGTCCTTGTACTAGTGTCTCTGTCCCCGGGCAGGTACATCATCCTTATACATGCTCTCCAAGATACATAATGAAGGTGCCCCTTTCAGACCAATTGTCAACAGCACCAACTTACATATATTAGTGAAAAATATTTGGCTAGTCGACATTACCCTTAGTTGGAAACATGGTACATCATATTCAAAAAATAATTTGTTAAGCAAAGTATGAACCAGAAGATACAATGGTTACCTATGATTTCACATCTGTTACAGTTGTATACCAACTGCAGCGTCTATTAAGACTGTAAGAAAACATCTAAAATATGATAGGACTCTTGCCAGTCACACAGCCCGGTAGCCAGACCAAGTATCCTCTTTGCTTTGTGTTAACTCCATCTTTTTCCAGTACAAGAATAACGTCTACAGACAAAACCATGGCTGTATCAGCTGGATCTCTAATTGTAGCTAACTTGTACATGGAGGAGGGAGAGAAGAGAGACAAACTCTTTCAGGCGAATAACACCAAGTCATTGGGCCTGATTTATTACAGCTATCCAAGGCTGGAGAGGATACACCTTCATCAGTAAAGCTGGGTGATCCAGCAAACCTGGAATAAATTTTCATGAACACATAAACTAAGTGGACAAAAAAAATCAAAAATACACATAAATTATTGTTTCAATTGCATATTATAAGTCAAGGAAGGGGGTGATTTGAATATTTTGGCAATTTTGGACAAAACCTACCCAGTAGCTTTTTGATTCGCACCACCCACCAGAACTTAAACTGGGGTAATTAGAACTCTGCAACTTCGAGCGGAGATAATGACAACACACATGGAGGCAAGGAACACATCTCAGGACAGTATTGAAATTTTGTGGCTTCCCAGACTTGGTTTTTGTAAAACATCCATAAGGTCAAAAAAAATTCAGGACTATCAAAATGAGGTGACAAGTAGAAAATACAGAGTAGTATAGTCAACCTCTATGTAAATGGAAAACAAGCTTTTTAACAAACATCACATGCCAGTTTTTTTAAGCCCACCAACATCCTGAGACAGAAGTTTATCGATCCAAAAAACCCAACACTGGAACACAAGCAAAGTAACTTGGTATATGCAGGAAAGTGTTAAAACACAAATGGTGCAACATAGGGGAGCAAACCCTACAGGACAGAATTCTGCAGCTTTCATACATATAAAAGAAAAGGAACAATCCTTCCATGATAATGAGGTGCATATTTTTACATAAAGGAGAACTAGTTTGAAGAATAGTGAAGGAGGCCTTCTTTGTTAAAATAGAAGACATTTTTGTAAAAAGGGATGGGGGCCTACAACACCATCTGTCTTCCTATTATTACATATTAACATCCCTACCACAGCACTTGTGCATACTTCCTGACACCAAGGATGGAATGGTAATAGAACATGGCGGGTCATTAAATTTTACACCTTCAACATCTGCAGTGTGACATTCCATGGTGCCTGTTCTGTGGCACGTACACTGGAGAACTGATAACAGCTTGGAACAGCTTGTACATAAATATACCGTATAGCAGGGGTCCTCAAACTACGGCCCGCGGGACGAATACGGCCCGCTGAGGTTCTCCATCCGGCCCGCCG
>NW_027320182.1:0-3146 GCF_032062135.1 Pyxicephalus adspersus
TGTGGCGACCTGAATTGTGAGGTGGGGTTAGATAGAGAGAAGGTTGGCGCTGCCACCACAACACAAGTTAATCTAGGTGTAGACAGTCAGAAGGTTGGCTTTGCCACCAAACCCCAAGCTAGAGCAGGAGGAGGGAGGAAGCTTGATGGGTCAGCCACAATACTGAAGGAGATCCTGATGTCTCACGGTCTGGTTGATGCATGGGCAGTCTGCGGGAGGGACATGCAATACTTCTCAACATGGTCCAATGGACATGTAGAATCCCGCTTGGATTACTTTTTTGTCTCCCCAGAGCTGAAACCGAGTCAGTTTAAAAGCAAACATAATGGCTTCTCGGATCATAAGAGCATAGAATGCACGGTGTGCCCACCCTCGGGAAAAAATAAAGTCTCCAGCTATTGGAAACTGAACACCTCACTGTTAGACGACGAGGATGTTTGTCGAGAGTTCATTGAGCGTTACTCTGACTGGAAGGTGGAATGTGAGCATGTACATGACGTTTGCCAATGGTGGGATGAATTGAAAAGTTGTTTTAGGAATTTTTTTATTGCTAAAAGTAAAGAGAGAAGCAGAGCAAACAGAATTTTTTATCAGAATCTTAATTCAAGACTGCAATTGTGTTTTCTTTTAAAAAACCTGGGTATGGAGGTGGAGGAGGATATTACTGAGGCTAGGAAAGAAATCAGGAGAGCCTTGAATGATAAGGGAAAACAAATTATTTTTAATAGTCGTGTAAAAATTCTGGAACAAGACGAGAAATGCTCTCGTTTCTTTTTTAAGAAAATTAGAAGCAATCATGATGTTTTAGACAACATTGATGGTGAAACTGATGGCAATAAATTAATAGAGAAAGTGGTTTCCTTTTATGAGATTTTATATTCTGAAAAGGTTTTAGATCATGATCTTAAACTCTTTTTTATTGAGAATATTGATAATCATTTCTCTGTCTCAGAAAGTGCCTCTCTGGATTCCGATATACAAGAGGCGGAAACCTTACAAGTTATCCGCGATTGCTCCAACGCAAAGACCCCGGGTAATGATGGCCTTCCCGCGGAATTTTACAAAAAGTTTTGGAGTATTTTAAAATTGGATTTTATGAAGGTGATTTCTGTAGTTGGGAAAGAAGCTAGACTCCCCCAGTCGTGGAGGGAAGGGGTGATCTCTTTAATTTTTAAGAAAGGCGATAAGAGTAATTTGGAGAACTGGCGCCCAATCACGTTGTTAAACGTTGATTACAAAATATATGCGAAGATCTTAGCCAATAGACTTAAAAAGATAGTGTCCTCTGTTGTTGGGGATGACCAATATTGCTCGGTTCCTGGCAGAAAAATCACAGACGCCCTCATCTTATTAAGAGATATGATCCATGACTGCCATGAGAGGTCACAAGACCTTGCTATAGCTTCATTTGACTTTGAAAAGGCATATGACAGAGTGGCACACACTTTCCTTTGGGATGTTCTTGAGAGGATAAAATGCCCTCCCAATTTTGTGAAACGGGTCCAAACCCTATATAGTGGCTGTGTAACTAAAGTTTCGGTAAACGGAAACCTGACCCCTCCTGTCAAGATAAGGTGCGGGGTGAGGCAAGGCTGTCCTTTGTCTCCGATTCTTTTCATTTGTGCAATTGAGCCTCTGCTGGTGGCTCTTAGGAAAGATAAGGTGATAAGAGGCTTCTTCATCCCTGGAAGTAGTGGTCAACAGGTGAAGAGTGTGTCTTACATGGATGATATATCAATTGTTATCAAGGATGAATGCAGTTTTAAAAGAGCCTGTAGAATCCTGGGGTGGTTCTGTGGCGCTTCTGGTTTTAAAGTGAATTTTAAAAAATCATGTGTTTTACCAATTGGATGTTCTCATTTGAATTTTGGTGCAGATTTACAAGTCGTGACCGAATGTAAAATTTTAGGCATTTGGTTCTCTAACAATGTGGTGTGCCACAAAAACTGGGAGTCTTTGTTGGATAGGGTGAGAAAGAAATTGGACTTCTGGAAGTTGAGGTCTCTTACTCTAGAAGGTAAGATTGTTGTTTTTAAGCAAGTGATTTTACCTCTAGTTTTATACCCTGCGATGATTTTTTATCCCCCAGTTTTAATCCTTAAAAGGCTCATTAAATTAATCTTTTATTTCCTATGGGATTCTAAAATGGATAGGCTTAGAAGGTCCGACATGTATAAATCCAAAGCTAACGGAGGAAGGGGTGTGCCAAACCTCCGGAACTTCTTAGGAGCTAAGTACCTGGCGTTGGTAGTAAAGAATGTGGTGGGTAATGACCACAAAAAAGTTGGGAATCTAGTAAAATTCCAATGTGGTTTTTTTGCCAGGAGGTACCATTGGTTTCAACTTGACTTGAGAAAGCCTTACAGTTGGACCCCGCCTAAATTTTATATTATATTGGAAATGTTTATCAAACAACATGGTCTACAAGAAATGGACCCCCATATTTTGGGGAACCACAGAGCGGTCTTAGCTAAAATCATGGCAACTGACACCGTCTCCAACGTAGGTAATTTCCCTGAGAGAAAAGCCAAGGAAGTGTGGAGCAGAATTTTTGCTTCATGGCTCGCTAATGAGCAGATTGATCTTGCCTGGGCATGTGTTAGCGAATGTCTACCGACCCGCTCTTTCCAGTATAGGAGGGGGCTGGTTAGGTCACCCCGATGTCCCAGACAGGGTTGTGGAGGAGATGAGTCTGTTTTACACGTTATGTGGAATTGTGACTTCGCACAGGGAGTGTGGAGGAGAGTTGCATCCATTCTCAGAGATATGGGTTGGACAGGCCGTTTCTGTTATGAACTAGTTCTTTTTGGGGAAGGATTGTCAAGAGAAAGTTTTAAAGTCATCTGGTGTTTCCTAAATGCCATGAAGTCAGCGATTTGGAAAGCTCGGGGCATCCTTGTGTTTAAAAATAATGTCATCAGCATGCAAGAATGCGTCAAGTTGGGCCTAGGGTCCTTATACACCTATTATTGGCGAGATCGGCCCCTGCTAGGACCACAAAAGGCTATGGAGCTGTGGCAGACAAACAAATGGAGAGTGTACTCTTAAAGGTTTTTTATAAAAAGTTTTGTTTCCTTTCGGTTATCTTTTCCAATGATGTAGGAATATCGGAAGTATTATTTCTTTGGTTATTGCTTCTATGATTT
>NW_027320183.1:0-3145 GCF_032062135.1 Pyxicephalus adspersus
TCCTCCAGGGACACTTTGCCATGGAGACCTAGCACCAGCACCTCCCATTCGGCAGCATCTGTTCAGCGCCAGCACCAACCTGCAGTTTGCTATTTCGGTGCACAATTCCGACGTTGCCACGCAGTCCTGAAGTTGCGAAGCCTGGGTTCCCTTAGCCACACGGGCGTAGCCATTCTAAGTGCATTGCGGGAGCAGGAGGAGAAATGGCTAACTCTCAACAGACTTCAGCCAGGCAAGGTCGTGTGTGACAATGGGGCCAATCTGCTGGCAGCGCTGCGTTGTGGGAAACTTACACATGTACCTTGCTTGGCTCACGTCGTGAACCTCATAGTACAGCGCTTCCTTCGGAATTACCCAGGGCTCCAGTCGCTGTTACTAAAGGCCAGAAAGTTGTCAGCGCATTTCCGCCTGTCGTACACAGCCAGTGCCAGATTGGTGGAGTTACAGCGAAATCTAAACCTGCCAGTGAACCGGTTAGTTTGTGATGTGGCCGCACGTTGGAACTCCACATTTTACATGCTGCAGCGGCTGGCTGAATAACAGAAAGCGGTGGAGGATTACGTGTCAGAGTCTGTTCGTTTCAGACGTATACACGCACTACCTTTTTTCAGCCCTGCGGAGTGGCTGCAAATTGAAGACTTGTGCACTGTATTGTCACCTTTTGAAGAGGCCACCAGGATGATCAGCATAGATCAGGCCAGTGTCAGTGACACCATCCCCATCATATGCCTGCTGGAACAGATGATGGTGGATCTTGAACACGACACAGAGCGGATGCTGCGAACAGAGATGCGTGCGTACTATGCATAGTGCACCACCAATACAGGAAGAGGAGGAGGTGAAAGAGGATGAGGAGGGTTTGAGGGTACATGGCATCCATCTACCCAAACACAAGGCAGCATGTTCCGTGGATGGCAAGACCAGGCGGAGGAGGAGGAGGAGGATGACCCTGTGCTGCTGTTCGACCCACAGGAGTGTGGCTCCAGAATTACCTCAGCTGTGGGTAATTTGAGCCACATGACATCCTTCATGCAGGAGTGCCTAGCCAAAGATCCACGCATAAAACACATAAAAACAAAGACTGACGACTATTGGATTGCTACATTACTGGATCCACGTTACAAGCCTGAGATACAACTCATCTTGCCCCAATACAGGGGACCTAAAATGCAGCACTACCAAGAAGTGCTTGTAAGGGACTTGTTCTCAGCCTTTCCATTTGGCAGCAGCAGCAGGGATCCCCATGGCAGTTCCATCAGCCATGGGAGCCAAACAACTGCTTTAAGTGGCATTGGTGGCAGCAGTAGAGGTTGTCTAAGCCTAACTATGCAGGCTTTTTTTCAGCGGAAGCAAGCTGCCAGTCGTGCATCAATTGCCAATGACACTGAGCAGCGGTACCTAGTCATGGTGAAGGAATACATGAGCTCTGCATGGGACATCTGCAACCTGCTCTCAGAGCCCACCGCCTCTTCCTCCATCTGTAAATGAATCTGCAACCTGCCCAGTACCGACTTTAGATGCCAGAAACAAATGCCGTTCACACTTCGTCTCAGAGACCACCGCCTCTTCCTTCACCTCCTCCTGCTGTAAGTGATTCTGCTGCCTGCCCAGTACCTGACATTAGATGCCGGACACTAATGCCTTCCACACTTCATCTCAGAGAACACCGTCTCCTCCTCCTCTTGTTGTAAATGATGCTGCCTCCTGCCCTCACTACCCAACTGTAGATGCCAGATACGAATGCAGTCCACATTTTGTCTCCGAGCTCCTCCTCCTGCTGTAAATGATGATGCTGCCTGCCCAGTATCTGACTTTAAATGCCAGACACTAATGCTGTCCAGACTCCATACTCTGTCTCAGAGCCCACCGCCAGTTCCTCCTGCTGTGAATGAAGCTGCAACCTGCCCAGTACCTGACTTTAGATGCCAGAAAATACCCGGGAGTTAATCCTAAGAATTACAGGCCCACAACATAAACAAAAATTTCTATGCAAAAAAAAATAGGATCACTTTTTGCATCAAAAAACAGACAGAATTAGAATGCTAGGGGGCTTAAGTAATAGGAGCAAATATTAATAAGCCTCTGAACATGAAATTGTAACCCAATTGTGTTGGTATATTTGGAAACTTACCCTTAAATGTTTAGACAAAAATCTGAAAAACAAAGTATATGCAGATACATTGCAACTTAAAAGTTACCTGCCAAATTGTGATTTGATTAATTTTAAGCTTCTCAACATAATATTGTCACCCAAATTGCTGGGGTGGGGTGGGGTGGATCAGGACAACCTGTAGTATCATGTCTAGTTAAAAAGATTTCTAAGAAATGTAGTTTTTACAGAAATTAAAACTTTATTATAGGCTGAAAAATTATTTGTAAAGCCAATAGATGGATTACCTTGCATCATGACTTAGTTCTCTCTTGATCCCTCTGTGGTCCTAGTCCATTCGGCCTTGCGCCGTTCCGTCTTCCCTCTTCAGTCTGGGAATGAACACTGGGTACCACCATCTTCTTCCTCCGCTTCTTCTCCCTACATCACTTGATCTTGCACTGCAAGGTAGATAAGGTGACACTCCTTCAGGAAAATTTAAAAAAAATCTGTGAGATCAATGCTGTTCTTTTTTTTTTTTTTTTTTTTTTTTTTTTAATGAAATATTTGAAGGTATTTAGCTTTCCCTTGCTTGGCTTTCCGCTTTAGGATTAGAGAGATTGGAGATACCCAAAAGGAGCAGCCCACAGCCTCCTGTGATATGTGACATCCCAGGATACGGTCAAATGAAAAAAAAAATAAAACATTTTGTCTATATTAAAGGGTTATTCACCCCTTATATGAATTAAAACATTATGCTTAAAAATTTCACATTGAATATGAAAAAAAAGTCAACCCTTTGTAAGGCATACATTTACACAGCATTATTTCTTAAAATATACATCATGATTTATTTATAAACTTTTATAGATAAATATTGCCACTAATTATGTACAGAAACCTGGCATTTTCTCCTGTACAGCTAATGTTTTCTGCTGATCGGAGATTTTACACTGCAACTTGTTTATAATGCCCTGGGGGAATAGACTAATTCCCAACAGTAGGTCTTCTTCTTTTGGTACAGCCATAAATATTTTATTACCAGGCACACTTTTA
>NW_027320184.1:0-3145 GCF_032062135.1 Pyxicephalus adspersus
TGCTAAGTTAAAAGTGAGAAATAGTAACAGATGTAGCAAACACTGCATTTAGCAAATGTTCTGTAAATGTGATATACAGAAGAAGATGAGTGAGAGCCCACTAAAATGCACACTGAAATTGTGAAACACTGTGAAACAAGATGACATTGTGTAGCACCAAAACATATGTCTTGATTTTCACTGGGAAACACCGTCTTTTGCATTTATTTATATTGGGGTTGTATCTAGGGGCTATGGAAAAGGGAAGGCAGGAACAGGGTAGGTTGGGAGAGCAAAAGATAAGATGCATTGGAACAAACTAATGGGTATCCTGATCAGAGACGGGTGCAGTCCAAGTTGGTAAGTCCTAATAAGTTTTAATTTCAAGTTGTTAGGAGATGCTTATATGTCTGGTGATCCCATGTTCTGCGCTATCACAGTATCAAACACGGTGAACTAAGATATAGCAGCAGCACTTGCTTCCCTTTAGCCGTGCAGCCTGATATTTTCTTGGCATCCCCAGCACACACTCTGAGGCTGTGCACAGAGGCAGATTAGTTTCTCACTACGTCCTCCACAGTCATTGGCTGCTGGGACTTTATAGCCTCTCTTTTCCGAGTCACCAGTGTCTGTTGTAGTGTTAAACTGGGCTAACTTGCTACTGGTGTGTTATTTATCTGATTTACCTTGCCTATTTCTGTCCCTGTGAATTTATGCTGCCTGAATTGACCTTTTGTCTGTGACCCTGACTCTGCTTGTGTCTTGCCCTTGTGTCGTCTGGTGGACGGATTGCCTGAGAATTACCTCTTGCTCTGTATTCTGGATTTTCTCTGTTGGAATCTTGGTACTGTTTTATCTAAAGGCTCCTGGTCCTTGTCCAGCCCTTCCCCAGACACCATCCTTTGCACACTCCTGGGGCAACCATGTGTGGGGACTTGCTATAGGTGAAGAGCGTGGTGTTAGATTGGGGGGCTGGTGTCTGTCAAATACTGTTGATGAACCAGGGCCTTACGCAAGCTTTGTGTTACGCAAAAAAATGTTATTATTTTGTGTTTTTTGTCCTAATAATATTACTGACATCAAGCTGCTGGATTGGTCACAAGTTATTGTAATATGCATTGTAATAACATATGTATGATGCACAATTTATTTAGGGTTATGATATGAACAAACTCTTAGAATGGCATATATGCACCTGTAGGCGTGGAATAAATACTGTTACTATAATGCAGGGAAACAAGTTGTCTTGGAGAAACTTGCAAAAGTTCATAGAGAGGTCCCACTTTCCCTTTTAAGCCATTACCACATTCACAACTGCTGCAATTTATCTTCCTTCACTTTTACTAAGGTCGTATCATCAATATCATCATTGCTCGGGCGCAATCTAGCGTGCACATACACAAGGACACATGATTGCAGAAAAACATGATATCTAATTGAATTAAATATATAGATGTGTGTACTGATGCAAGAAGGTCCACCTCATCAGAGTGTAGATTAAATATTCATGCACAAAATGATTACTCTTGCATCACTGTTGTTCCATTGAACAGAGGGGTATTCCAAGAATATGTAGTCCAAATACCAATCAATAACGTTTTAGAGAATTGTGAGAGTAGCATGAGGTAATACTTTTCTTTCTTTTTTATGGTTTATTTAGCTGATTATAAAATGTGATCTAGTGTTTTAGTCTTTATATAGTAACCTTCAAAAACAATGAAATAAAGTGGAAAAACAATTGCATAATGATATGGGATATACTGCTTACTTTATGATACTTAGGACAAAATGTAACATTAGCAGTTTTACACTAGCAGAATGATATAACTTAGATGCACTAGGTCATGGTATTTTTCATTGGCCCTACACTAGTTCCACTGTTGGTCTTTCACTCCCAGCAAGACATAAACAGTGCATACATTGCTCAAGAGCTAGCATTTGGCACAATTAATCATTTTGGGGGATTAACATAATCTTGATTACCATAACTGTGATAATGTGTTCATATAGGGTGAATCAAATGTCAAATAAATATAAATATTCTTGTAATACATTTATGGATTTGGTTCATTTTGATTATTTAAATGGTACATTCAGAAAAATTAAATTAAACCCACGAATTGAGTGGTAAACATTTTACCTGCAGAATTATTTCTGATTCCATGCTGTAACTTCAAAGATTCACATTCTCTTCTTAACAGAGCAATAAAAACAGCTGTATAGCCTAAGCAGCTTGACAAAATGTTTGTACAGCCTGCAGTTTTGTGTGATGTAGTATTGTCTTGTCTCCTGTCTGTTGCAGTTACATACATGAGAATTACTATGCCACTGTTATCACCTTACAGAAACCACCACCCAGATTCCCCTAAGAGTCTTCAATCACTGACAACTGCCTCCCAGTCTGTCCTGGAGGACAGATCAGTGTGTCATGTACCTGAATTGTATCCTCATATACCATAACAAGCTATAATAAGACACATTTTAGAGAAAAAGGGGGGAACTAAGGGATTTTAAAGGCAATCAGTTCACATATCTGAGTACATTTCCATAAGGTTGAGCTGATTGTACATCATATCATATTTAAAAAATATATTCTTTAATATAACATTAAAAACAAGTCAGTGCAAAAAAAGCCATGCAAATCACACACGCATGAAACATCCTCAATGCGTTTCGTGGATCAGGTCCAGTATATATAGAAATATACCCCTGTAGTTTTTCCAAGTTATGGGTTTTATTAAAACTGCTAAACAGAACTTCTATTTCTAGAATGCATTTAAATTTGCTGCAATTAAAACTACTCAGCATGTATGCTTCAATGGACAGGTAGCACTGGATGTGCAGTTATATTTCCTCTCTCTGCCACTTGCCATCTTCTTAATATTGGACATTAATTGAGGATTTCTAGCTAAAGAAAACCGAGTTAAGTACATAACTCAAGCTATATGAATAGAGAAGATTGATTGGAGAACTTCTTTTGTCATAACTTAGTATTGTGACAGTAAGTATTATAGGTAGATATAAACCAGTTTACCTTTTCTGTCGGTGAAGTGGAGCTATTTCATGCCTTCATGATCACAGCAAACATTGAAATTTCTCTTGAGAAAGATTTGCCTTTCTCTGGTAGCATACTTTAACAAAAGGCATTTTAATTTTTTTTTTTTTT
>NW_027320185.1:0-3142 GCF_032062135.1 Pyxicephalus adspersus
CTGTTTATTTTGATAGATTGCAAGTGGTATCAGAATTAAATATCTGTATTTTTTTTTTACAGAAATATAGACATTTTTATGGCTTTTTTGATAGATAGAAAGTGGTATCAGAATTAAATATCTCTCTTTTTTTACAGAAATACAGAAATTTTTCTTTTTATTTTGATAGATTGCAAGTGGTATCAGAATTATTTATCTGTATTTTTTTACAGAAATACAGACGTTTTTATGGCTTTTTTGATAGCAAGTGGTATCAGAATTAAATATCTGTGTTTTTTTTACAGAAATACAGAAATTTTTATGTTTTTTTTGATAGATTGCATGTGGTATCAGAATTAAACATCTGTATTTTTTTTACAGTAATACAGACAATTTTATGGCTTTTTTGATAGATTGCAAGTGGTATCAGAATTAAATATTTGTATTTTTTTTTACAGAAATATAGAAGTTTGTATGGCTTTTTTTTATAAATAGCAAGTGGTATCAGAATTAAATATCTGTACTTTTTTACAGAAACACAGACATTTTCCTGTTTATTTTGATAGATTGCAAGTGGTATCAGAATTAAATATCTGTAATTTCTTACAGAAATACAGAAATTTTTATGGCTTTTTTGATAGCAAATTATATCACAATTAAATATCTGTATTGTTTTTACAGAAATACAGAATTTTATATGGCTTTTTTTGATAGCAAGTGGTATCAGAATTAACTATCTGTATTTTTTTACAGAAATACAGAATTAATTCTGTTTATTTTGATAGATTGCAAGTGGTATTGGAATTAAATATCTGTATTTTTTTTTATAGAAATACAGAAATGTTTATGGCTTTTTTGATAGATAGCAAGTGGTATAAGAAATAACTATCTGTATTTTTTTACAGAAATACAAAAATGTTTCTGTTTCTTTTGATAGATTGCAAAAGTTAGCATAAATTATGATAACTCTTGCAATCTATCAAAATAAACAGAAAAATGTATGTATTTCAGTAAAAATATACAGATATTTTATTCTGATACCACTTGTAATCTCTCAAAATAAACAGGAAAATGTCTGTATTTCTGTAAAAAAATACAGATATTTAATTCTGAAACCACTTGCAATTTAACAAAATAAACAGCAAAATTTCTGTATTTCTCTAAAAAAAACCAAGATATTTAATTCAGGTTACAACTTGCTATCTATCAAAAACGCCATAAAAATGTATGTATTTCTCTCCAAAAAACACAGATATGTAATTATGATTCACAGATTTTTTGTATGGCTATTTAGATAGATAGCAAGTGGGATTACAATTAAATATCTGTATTTTTTTACAGAAATAATGAAATTTGTTTTGGATAGATTCTAAGTGCTATCGGAATGAAATATCTGTATTTTTTATTGATATATTTTTCTGGCTTTTGTGATATATTACAAGAGGTATAATTTAGGATACCTTTTGCAATCTATACAGATATTTCATTCTGATCCCACTTTGCTATATAAATCCAAAGCCATCAAAATTTCTATATTTCTCTCCCAAAAATCTAGATATTTAATTCTGATAGCACTTGGTATCGATCTGAAAGACCATAAAAAACTCTATATTTCTCTACAGAAAATACAGATCTTTAGTTCGGATCCCACTTTGCTATATACCCCTAACTCCATAAACATTGATGTATTACTCTCCAAAAAATACAGATATTTTATTCTGATAGCACTTGAAATGTATCCTCCGTCACAGGGCCCACTGCCTCCTACTACTGCTGTTACTGCTGCCGCCTACCCAGTATCCGACTTTAGATGCCAGATACTAATGCCGTCTAATCTCCGTCTCAGAGCCCAGCACCTCCTCCTCCTTCTGCTGCAAATGATGCTGCCGCCTGCCCAGTACCAAACTCTAGATGCCAGATTCTAATGCCGTCCACACTCCGTCTCAGAGCCCAGCTCTTCCTCCTCCTGCTGTAAATGATGCTGCCGCCTGCCCAGTACCAAACTCCAGATGCCAGATACTAATGCCGTCCACACTCCATCTCAGAGCCCACCACCTCTTCCTCCTCCTGCTGTAAATGATGCTGCCGCCTCGTTTGGTAAGAAAATATTTCTGTCCTACTATATAATAAATACAGATATTTCAGTGTTTGATACCTCTTGCTATTTAGCAAAAAAAGCCAGTTTGCTACAGAAAAATTTCTGTCCTACTTTCAAAAAAAAAATACAGATGTCTCAGTGTTTGATACCTCTTGCTATTTACTAAATAAGACCGTTTTTTAAAAAAAAAATTCTGTCCTACTATATAAAAAATACAGATATTTCAGTCTGATACCTCTTGCTATTTACCAAAAAATCCAGTTAGCTAGAGAAGAATTTCTGTCCTATTCTCAAAAAATACAGAAGTTTCAGTCTTTGATACCTCTTGCTATTTACCAAAAAAGCCAGTTTGCTACAGAAAAAAATTCTGTCCTACTTTCAAAAAAATACAGATGTCTCAGTGTTTGATACCTCTTGCTATTTACCAAAGAAGACCGTTTGGTAAGAAAATATTTCTGTCCTACTATAATCCCTGGTCCGGCTCAAACTGGCTGAGGTGCCAGGTTGAGGGACCAGGGGCCTAGATGTTACTTGGCCTGCTTCACAGAGCAACCTAGCTGGCCAGAGGGAGCTGCCTGTTGGTCTATGGACTGAAGACATTGGGGTGGTAGTGGTGGTGGTGCTGCCAGCAGCAGCAGTGGTAGTGGTGGTGGTGGTAGCAGTGGTGGTGGTCATTCTCCTTGGCTCCATGTGAAAAAAAGAAGTGAAAAAATAAAAGAGTTATGGGACAACACACTCAAAACATTTTTTGGAGGAATAAAGTCAATGGTGTATTCTTATCTGTTCTTGTTCCTTTGTTCTTTGTTCTTTTTCCTTTTTTTTCCTTTTTTTTTTTTCTGCAAGTTTTGGTTTGCATGACCAGAATGACTAAGAAACTGCAAATTTAGAGGGATACACACATGCACACACGCGCGCAAACGCGTACGCCCAGATGCACGCAAACGCACGCACGTTCATTTAAATGTAAGCAATTCAAGGATTTTGCTTGCTGTTGTCATGGATCCAAATTTGGACCTCGATTTGCTGTTCACTACTGCTGTTGCTGCAGTAAACGGCACATATTGT
>NW_027320186.1:0-3142 GCF_032062135.1 Pyxicephalus adspersus
TCGCTCTCCCCCTCCCCTCTCCATAGAGCATGAACGGTGCTGTATGTACAGCATCGTTCATGCATCTTGCAGCCCCTTGTCGTTGGAAAGGATCGTGAAAGATCCTTTCCAATGACAAAAATTGCAAGTGTGTACGCAGCTTAAGTCAAACTTGACTGAAGAGAGACTAATAAACTCACGCATGGTCTGTATAGTTCATGTGGCTTGTAAGAATGATTGCATGCAACTATTCAGCCGAACAACCGAGAATCACCATAGTGGACCGGCCACTGCTCCAGAGGGCATTCTGCTTGTAAAACCGATGTACCAATGCAATAGTAGTATGACCACTCGTTCCTTTGCAAAAATACAGTAGTCTTAGTCTTAGTGAGTGGGTGCCCAAAAAAAAAGGTTGGCATGAAAGAAGTGGAATCTCACCAGAAAAGCATGGATATGCTACCATACACAGGCCACCCCAATGAATACTGGAATCAAAAAGGCTGGTCTAATGCATTTTGATTGACAACTTATATTAGAGTATATAGCATGAATTTAGAGACAATGATTCTTTTGGAGCATAGTCCATATTCCTAATACGAGGATAATATATGCACTATAGTGTACCAAAGTATTATGGTTGAATATCTATATCCCTTTAATTAATTAAATAAGTATTACATTTCCAATATTTTTGTTCTAATGATGTTATGCATTAATCTTTAACAGAACTAATGCAAAACGTTTAGCATAATTGACACATTTAGGTTATTAAAGATGCAGATGTCTGGGAGCTGTTAGGTTACCAGGAGGATAAATTAAATACGTTCATTAGTAAAACACATACATATTTTTTTCTTTACAAATTTCAGTAGTTTTGGCTAATGTAAAAGATTAGGCTATTCAATAACAATACTAACAGATATAACGAAAAATTAAAGAGAGAAAGATGCTACCATGCTGCACATTGTAATATGACTGCTAAAAAAGTATTTGTTTATGCATGTATTTATTTGTAAAAGAAAATGGCTTTTAGCCATGCTATCTTTTTTTCTTGCGTTTTGTTAAAGGAATCATTTAGATAAGCCATTTTCTACAAAGAGAAAACTTGAAATAATTTTCTGTGAATTCATTTTGAGAATAGAATGCAGCATGTTTTACCTAATCACAGTTTACAAAAGAATAGTTACTGGGTTGTTGTCAGGGTTGTTTAGAATAATAATTATAAAAGCTTTTATTTTCTTTTTTCTTTAATATTGTTGGTTGATGGATAAGCTTTCTGTTATAATATGATTTGATGGCAAAAGGCTATTTTATGACAAATTATATGCTTAGAGAGCAAAAAGAAAATTTTTTGTTCTCCAATATTCTCATACATTTGCTTGTTCTCCAAAAGAAATATACCTTTTTGGGTTTTCATGGCAAGGTAAATTCAAAGATGCATAAGATCAGTGTATGCAAATCAAAGCGTAAAACTTTTGTCTTTGCTTGTAAAAGCCCTCATTTCACATACAAACTGCACTCAGTGAATCACAAGCTGTCTTGGCTTCTCTCGTCTTTCCGGGGCTACCCATTTCACTCAATGCTGCCATCTTCTTTCTTTCAGGTTCTTACTGATATCTCTTGCTCCAAATGTAAAAAAATAGAGCACTAATCTCAGTGATCATGCATGAGATCGAGTACAGTTCTTTCACATTTGAGGAAAGCCCCTGATGACAGACGCCTGATCTCGGGCATGTGCAGAAGGAGCAAGCCCATATCCTCCTGGGGGAGGTGCCCTAAGTGTATAGTTTAGTTTGTTAATATTGCTAATGCTCTAGATTATTTTATTTATTTTTTATGGTTGTTCAGGGAAAATTTGGACTTGTTTAAAATGTTTATGGAAACACTATTAGTCCAAATGTGGAATTTTAGGTTCTCTATTCAATGGCAATAAGCCCAATAGGTCATATTTAACATGCCAGCAAATCCAGGTACATTCACCAGCCTGAAATCATTAGCTTTCATAAACATTTGCTGGCAACATATCAGCATATGTCATATTTACAAAAAAGCAAATGCTAGAAAATGTTAAAACTGCAGCATCTTTTTAGTTGCAAAGAATCAATATATATATATATATATATATATGTATAAAAGAACAATACTAACAGACCTTAGACCTAACAGTGCAAAAAAGCCAAGGTTGAACATACATTTGTGTAAACTACAAAATACTTTGTTATTATCCAGGCATCCAATCAAGAATGGCCTACAGTACCTTGGAAGAAGCTGTTATGGTGAAACACACATTTGGTGCAAAAATTGGTCTGTACTGCAGAAAAACCCAATGCACAGAAGCATTCATCAAGCTGAAAACATATGAAATTAAAAACAAATACCTGGAACAGCTCCTAACGATAAATACACAGTGATCTGTAAAAACTCTTCAGGGATGCATGGGAAGATACCTACTATCATAAAAATAGTCCTGTGTTTTACCAAAAAGCTAAGCTGCTATTCCAAGTGAAGAAATGTCAAAAAATACATAATTATTTTCACTGTTTGACTAGTAAATCACATTTAATGGACATACTTTGCTAGAAGAAAAAAGTTGAGTATTGGTATTTTAAAGATCGAAGCTGAAAGAAACCCCCACCAAGTGCTAACTAAAGACATGAAAGAATATATTTATTTGTAGTTCTGATTTTACTATTTTGCATAGCTACGATACCTCCAGAGAGCTCCTAGAAAATTTGTGTTTTCTTTATGTCCAGAGATGACCAAAGTTATTCATTAGAAATAAAAATGTATTGTGCACTGGTATTAAGTCACAATTCCTTTTTAATTTTGTTTGTTATCATCAGTAAATTACAGTACCAGCAACAGGGAATTTGGAACTCTTTACTTATTTTTGCCTTACTGCAATCTTTATCATTGGCCTCATCATTATTTATATCTGTCACTGATGCAGTCTATTTACCAACTACCACTATACAACAAATGTAAATGTGGTGAAGCTCTATGCACCCTTGCACTTGATTAGGCATTCATACAAATTACATTTTCATTAGCTATACTTCATTAATTAAGCCAAGTGAAAATTTCCTCTGCAAAATACCCATGTGAAGCTCTTACCCCTGCTGCTGAATTTTCCTTTCTTTATTTAGGTGGGGTCTAAATTAAC
>NW_027320187.1:0-3142 GCF_032062135.1 Pyxicephalus adspersus
ATTTTCCCTGCAAGGTTGCCCCATGTGGGTTGAACAATCGTTCTCATGTTTGGAAATGTTGCCCTATTCCGATTAAGTGCAAAGAAAGCATTAGTGTTGACAACTTTTACAACAGAACTTGTGATATATGTAAAAAAAAGATATTTGGGCTAACTATACACATTTCAATATTTTTGATTATTGATATGATTGATTAAAAAAAACACTGAATTAGTATAAAACAATTCCAGATTGTTGCAGACATTGTAGATTACAAATTATCAGACAGCCTTTTTTTTCTGGGTTTGTAGTTCTTTTTTTAACATGGTGACAGAAAACAATATTAGGAAACATGGAAATATGATACATGAGAGATTGTTAAAATGTGATACAATGTGCAAGGTGCAGCTTTATCTTCCATCAGAGTCAAAAGTATTGACTAATATTGAGGGAAGACAGTGTTGTCATGTCTTTTAGAATTCAGACTCCAAAACAAACTGGGAGCAGTGTTTCTCTAACAGGGTTTCTCCAAAAGTTGGTAGGGATTGCTTGATCAATGAGCAGTTTGTGCCCCTCTGGTCAGTTTAGGTGACACAAATGATGTTTTTGGCTATCTGTAAGGGAGACATTCTTCCAAATTGCCATCCATGTGAGAAGCATTCTTGCTAGTGACCCCCACAATAATGTACAGTGAGCTGTGAATACAGTATTTATTGCAGGGGTTCCCGGAAGACCTAAAAGTTATTTCAAAGGGTTCCCCCATGTGAAAAAGTTTGAGAAATACTTCTTTAGCACATGAAGTGGCCTGGCTACATGCTGTCTGTTATGACACCTTTTTGGCGCTTACCCTGGTAGTAAATTACAAATGAAAGGAGTTTCTGCCTCTTTAGAAGCATAGTGTCTCTTTTCCCAACTTTTCAAAGTTTCTATTAAAAAAAGTAAACAAATTCTTTCCTCCACCTTTTAATGAATAGACCCCATAGGTGAGATGCAGTGCACCCCACCTGCACCTAGCGTGAACGAGACCTAATTAATGTACAGCACTGCGTAATATGTTAGTGCTATATAAATTTTGTTTATTATTAATATTAAATAGTGTCCACCTCACTAATATACTGTGAGCTGTGGATACAGCATTTATTGGAGGGGTTCCCTAAAGACCTGAAAGTTTTTTTTAAAGGGTTTCCCGTGTTATAAAGTTTGAGAAATACTTCTATAGCACATGCAGTGGCCTGGCTACATGCTGTCTATTATGACACCTTTTTGACGCTTACCCTGGTAGTAAATTACAAATGAATGGAGTTTCTGCCTCTTTAGAAGCATAGTGTCTCTTTTCTCAACTTTTCAAAGTTTCTATTAAAGAAGTAAACAAATTCTTTCCTCCACTTTTTAATGAATAGACCCCATAGGTAAGATGCAGTGCACCCCACCCGCACCTAGCGAGAATGAGCCCTAATAATGTACAGCACTGCAAATTATATTGGTGCTATATAAATCCTGTTAATAATAAAAAATAGTGTCCACCACACTAATATACTGTGAGCTGTGGATACAGTATTTATAGCAGGGGTTCCCAGAAGACCTTAAAGTTATTTCAAAGGGTTCCCCCATGTTAAAAAGTTTGAGAAATACTTCTATAGCACATGCAGTGGCCTGGCTACATGCTGTCTATTATGACACCTTTTTGACGCTTGCCCTGGTAGTAAATTACAAATGAAAGGAGTTTCTGCCTCTTTAGAAGCACAGTGACTATTTTCTCAACTTTTCAAAGTTTCTATTAAAAAAAAAAGTTGTGAACAAATTCTTTCGTCCACTTTTTAATGAATAGACCCCAAAGGTGAGACACTGTGCACCCCATCCGTACCTAGTGTTAAAGAACCCTAATTAATGTACAGTGCTGCGTAATGTGTTGGTGCTATATAAAAATAAGAAAGCTTTTTCACATGTAATTTAGAAGATTGCCCACCAGGAAATACATGTTTTTTGTTTAATTTTTTATACCTTGGTAACTTTTTAGTGAACACAGGGAAGGCCATGTTGTGTTAATTGTTACATGAAAAGGTCACACATTTTTCCCCTCTCAGAACGTGTGACATCTGGTGACAAACATCCCTGGATAGGTACAGCCTGTGTTTATTTTCCCTTCAGGGGTTTTACTTATTGGGCTGTGTGCAGCTTTGAGTGTTTTCTCAGTTGTTGGATGAGTTGGTGAGGAATCCGGGCTCCTCCTGCTACGGTAAGGCTGTGCAATGGGTGGATCACATTGAGATCACACACATGGGGGCTGGATAGGAAGGAGAAACCGGCCAGACATTGGAAGGCAACAAAGGTGATTGATGGCCCTACTGTTGTGCAGGAGGAGGGAGCACAGTGTATTCTTTCATTGCAGTGTTGCTGGTTTCAGGAGCTTTGTACAAGTTGGTCTTCTTGCAGGAGTGTGATCCATTCTCTCCTTTCTGTTTGTCCAGGGCGAGGATTGTGGTTAAAGCCCGAGCTGGATGGATGGGTATGGGGAGAGGGGCAGGACCCAAAGCCCTGGGACTCTTCAGAATCCTCACCGTCTTCTTATGTACATTACACACAGGTAAGAACAATCCTCCGTGACTTATATTTGTGCTAAAGGTGTCCTATACACCGACTCCTATTTACTGCTTATTATATAATAATGTTTTTGTAGGAACGGTTATTGTGTTCGATTAAACACTTCTGAACAAGTAATGGAAATGCAATGCATTTTGTTACATTCTAATAAAATATGCATGCTATACATTGTATATAGAAACAAAATATCCAACAATGTTCAGAATTTAGAAAGCTTGATTGTGAAGTATACAGATTGCTACAAAGCCAGTTGGGTATTATGAAAATCACAATTTCTGTGATTGATTTCTGGCTTTATGGTAGAATCGAATCAATGCAACTTACTACATGAACCTCTGACATTCCCAGTTGGACAGATTATTGGATTTGAATTCTAATTCAGTGTAATAGAACTTTTATGATTGATGGATTTGGCACACAATAAGGTATTCAGGTTTAGTTCACCAAGTACGTCTGGCCTGTATGAAGTCGGGGCTGCTCTGTAAAGAGCGTGTGTAATATAATGCTGGATCTCAGAGTCTGGAGAAGAATGAGGTCCCACCATGGCTTTTAGAATGCCATA
>NW_027320188.1:0-3141 GCF_032062135.1 Pyxicephalus adspersus
AATAGGGTAAATGTTGTGTCTTGGGAGTTTGAATGGAGTTGTTGATATATCAAGCAGAGAGCAAAGAAATTACACAGCATGCAGCTCCGGATATCAGACAGGAATCTGGTGTGTGTACAGCGCTCATCATCCATGGATCCGTCCTGGAGTAATGAAAGCGGAGAAAGCGCAGTGGGGTGCTGCTCCGTCGTGTATGTACAGCGCTCGTTCATGCATTGTGCAGTCTTTTGTCAACAACAATTATTGCACGTGTGTAGCTAGCATAAGCCATATTGGACCGATTGGATTAACAGTGAACTAAAGTTCAACTTTTTCCATAAGTTTTAATTTACAGTCAGGCAGATAGGTATGCAGAAAGTGACAGGAGATGTCTCTTCTGCAATAAGCTTTCTTACTTGGCTGATCGTTCCTGCGCAGCTCAGTGTTGGTTGCCAGGATTACCCGGCAATCCTAGCTTCACCTGTGCTTGCCGGAACTGTATGAACGTATGTCACCATGGCCCGGCCAATTAAGATAATGATCATATTTAGGTAAAGAAGGAGGAATAGGACAGTGGCACCCTGCAACGGAAAGGTAAGTATAGCAGTAATCCACTTTAGATTCATTTAAGTCAATTGTTTCACTGTTGCATAACATTGGCAGGTTTTTGTTTTTCATGTCATTTTGGGGTAAAAAGTGACTGCCTAAATGCCTAAAAGTAATCATCACTCATCCTCATTCAAATTGCAAAAAATCTGGTAATTTCCTATTAACCAGTTTTATAATTAATCACAAAAGATCTTCTAACTCTCAAAAATTTGTGAAAGTTTCTACTGGTACTGCAAGACATCAGAAATATTACTTTACCAGCTTGTACAAAAGGAAGACGGGCATAAAATAGAATAACTAAATTGATGGTTTCAATCATGAGCTTTCATAGTGTCTGTAGGCCATATACAATTTCCACAACCCTTACATCCAAAGCCTGTACAAAGTGAACCGAGGACCGACAGTAAAGGTAAATCTCCCCAGACAGTAACAACTCTTCTCCTTCTTCATCTAAAACGGAACTATGCTTGAGCAGAAATATAACTCATACTAAATATAAGTACTGTGTCAGATTTCAGTTTGTTTCCACTGACTGCCTTGTAAAGTAGTTAGTCATAGACGGATATAGAAGATTCTTCATAGAAGATATTCAGCAAGCTTTGATGCCCCCGTATGCCTGATCACCTATTTAGAAAGAATGGAGAATAATCGGGGATTATGAAAGAGAACAGACCTCTCTCTTACCTGCTATTGGTGTGCATTGTGCACATCTGTGACCTATTACACAGGTCAAAAAAAATATAATATTTTTTCACTTGCCAAGGATTTTTCAATCTAATTAGTGTATTTCAGGTCTGCTGAATCCAGAAAGGACATCAGTTTCATTGAACAGGCTCTAGTTCTTGAAATCGGAATAGACTTTTTTTTAGACTTGATTTTACCAACAACAAATGTTTACACAGCGTTTTAACAATCTTTATTTACACCGATGTTTTGCATTTTATATATTAAATGTAGAAACATTTTCATGAAACTTTCATTTGCCTTCTTTTTATTCATACATTTTCTTTTTTTACAGAAATACGAGTTCTTCAAGAATATGTTTAAATGACCGTAATATATTTTGATACATTTTGGGTGAATATTCTAAACAAGAAACAAAGAATTTGTGAAACAAACATATTTTGTACAATTTGGTATTAAACTGGGGACCAAGATAAGTATTGGGCTTCCCGTATGGTATGCAAAACTTGTGGAGAGTGTCTACATCAGTGAAAAAATGGAAAACTGAAAAGTTTTAAATTGTACCTATGGTATGGCGAGAGCCCAAAAATCATCATAATGACTGGCATTTTTGTGCTGTGCATGTAAAAGATATTACTCTGATTTGGAATCAGCAAGACGACTTGTGCCGCATGGTGCTGATGTCCCCTTACCGATGATTAGTACATTCCATGATATTCCTGTATCCGACATGGAGGATATACAGGATTTGGAGTGTAATCCAGGAGTTAGCAGTGGAAGTGAATATGAAGGAAGTGTTTCATCAAACCAGCAGTTCTCCCAAGAAGAGCTCAATGATTTAATATGTGACCGAAGTCTGTCAAAACAAGCATCTGAACTTTTATCATCCAGGCTAAATAAAAATAACTGTCCGAGACCGGAAGTTAAAATAACGCTTTACAGGACAAGAGAGGTGACACTCCTACCATATTTCAGTGAAGATGGAGACTTTGTGTACTATTGTAATATCTTGGGACTACTAGCCCATATGGGAGTACCAGAATACCGAGCAGAAGACTGGCGGCTTTTCATAGAAGTTTTGAAATCTGTTTTACTGCATAATTGGCAACTGCTATGCATCAATTCCAATTGGTCACTCAACAAGACTTAAAGAAGAACACCAATGGTCCATATGTGTTGATTTAAAAATGGTGAACTTCCTACTTGGACAGCAAAGTGGATACACAAAGTACCCATGTTTCATCTGCTTGTGGGATAGTAGAACAAAGCAGGATCACTGGAAAAAAGTGACATGGCCTCCACTAAACATAAAGTTGGGATTAATGAAGCAATTTGTTAGAGCTCTGAACAAGGACAGTGATTGCTTCAACTATATTTGTAGATTCTTCCCTGGATTGAGTACTGCAAAATTAAAAGCAGGAATCTTTGATGGACCCCAGATTCAGAAACTCATAAATGATTCAAATTTCACAAGTTACATAACTGTTACTGAAGGTTCTGCCTGGCACAGCTATGTCATGGTTGTCAAAAACTTCTTGGGTAACCCTAAAGCACAAAATATATGGAGAACTGGTAGAAACTTAAAAAAATTTGGGTGCAACTATGAGCAACTATAACATTTCCAGAAAACCTTGGCGATTTCAGTGAGGAGCAAGGTTCCATCAAGATATAAAGGTGATGGAAGAAAGGTATCAGGGCAGATGGGATAGACACATGATGGCTGGCAGACTGCTGGAGCCTTCAACATAATTGTCCTGATCATCAGCATAAAAGGAAACCATACAAACTGACTTTTTTAATGACTTCTTTGTTAGTTAGTTCTGTAATTATACTGAATAAAGACTATATTGGCATTAAGTATTTCAAAAA
>NW_027320189.1:0-3140 GCF_032062135.1 Pyxicephalus adspersus
GAATGTGAATTGGGATTAAAATCAGAATGGCAGTTCATTGGGTAGCGAGAACACCCTCCAGGGCTCCCATTCTTTAGAAAATTTCTCTTGGGTATCGTTCAGGATACTTGACAACATTTCATTTGGGAAAGTAATATCTATGCGAGATAACATGATATGGAATCAGTTGCTTTTTCCAATTGCTGGCAATGGTTTGCTTAGCGGTTAGCAAGACTAGTGACCCCAGTGTAAACTGAACCGTAGTAAAATTGGGGGGTTTGAAGTGTAGCAGGGCTACCCAGGGGTCCCGTGATACATGTTTGCCTAATAAAGTTCCCAGTAGTTTAAATACCCTCCCCCAGAACCTGATGACTGAGGGGCAAGTCCACCACACATGCAATTCGGTACCTTCCTCCTGACAACCTCTGAAACAGAGTCCCGACCCACTCTGAGGCAAATGCTTCAGCCTCAAAAGGACCATGTACCAGCGCATCATGACCTTAAATACAGATTCCAATGTGGTTATATTTGTACATATTTGGAACATTTGGCCATTCTTTCCCAGTTAGTGAACCATTACTCATACATTTTAGAACTTTTCAAATCTCTACACCAGAGAGACGTATAGGTGTGTACAAAAAGCCCTACTGATTTCCATCAACTGGGAGTACACTATGGATATAAGTTTCGGGGCTAAAGGAGTCCTACGATATACATGCTCAAAAACAGTCAATTTGACTGTAAAGTTATCCCTCTGAATCAATGAATTGATCAAATGTCTGATTTGCATATATCAGAAGAACTCCCTGCCCGGGGCTTGGTGTGCTATACGAATATCTTCCCAATCAAGGACCCCAGACCTGCCCAGGAGAGAGTGGACCGTATCATAACCATGTTGCAACCACCAGTTAAATGTTTGAGGCGACTCCATTCCAGGAGGTAATAGAGGATTACACTGTATAGGCAGCAACGGTAAGTATTGCAATATAAGACCACTCGAAAAACAGAGACCATTCCACTCCTTTAAGACATGTTGTAAATGTGTACTAATGGCCTTGGGACGAAGCTTGGGTGGTAGCCACGTGAGAGCCCGGATGTCCACCGGTTGGGACAAGTAAGATTCCAAATGAACCCACAATGGGGCAGCCTCACTTGCATAGAGGGAGGTAAAGGGGCTGATGTGGGCAGCCTAATAATACTTAATAAAGTTTGGCACCCCAGGTCCCCCCTGCCGCTTGTGAACATACATAGTTTTCCTATGAACTCTTGATTTCTTTTTGTTCCACATGAAAGAAAAAAACAGTGTTTGGAGGGTTTTCAGCATGGAAGTCGGTACAGCAACTGGCAATGTCCTAAAATAGTAATTTTGGAAGGATGGTCATTTTTACCAAATTAATTCTCCCTAACCAGGAGATATGATGAGAATACCATCCTGCTATTATCTCTTAAGTTGACCAAATATATGCACGAATATTTTGAACGATCGTATTGTGCACAATTCTGTACATGCTGTAACGATACAATCGTTCAAATATAATCTACTAATAATGTACACACTGTTATTATGTATATTTTATCTATATTTTATCTGCATAAATATGGAAATTATATCCTCTATCAATGCATATAGATATTCAATTAAAGAAGGTTCATGCACAAATAATAGCTAGTCATTCAAACAGTTTAATTAAGAAACAAGGTAAGATATATATATATATATATATATATATACATATACATATCTATTTACATATTCATAAACAATCTTGAGGTGCAACAACACCCTAGATGCGATCGTTTGAACGATGCAGGATGTTACATGTAAAGGAGAAAGTGTACGGCAGAACAATCCACGATCACTGAAAGACCGTACACACAATAGATTGTTAACCAATCATCGCCCAATCAGATCTGCCGGGATGGTCGTTCGTTTCCAGCGACAATCCTTGTTCATTGGCGTCGTTGTGCACTTTTTTTTGTTAGCAATTATCGGACGAACAGTTGTTAGTTTCCAACGATAATTAATGCAGTGTGTATGCAGCCTACGGTCAGTGCTGATAACTATTGATCATTTCTGTCTGATGCCAAAGAAGCTAACAGGGATACATAAAAGAAGACTAAATGCTTTGTTAATTGCTGTTTTACTCTTTCCCAAGAGCCAAGGCACAATTCTGCAGCTTAGGCAGAAGTCAGGTTAGCCACCATCATGGCCTAAATTACATGATGGCCTCCATGATGCTTCAAACTAATGTGAAGTTTCAAAAGATATTACTTTTCGATAACTCCAAACATGCACCTATCCCTGGTAAGTAAGATGAACTAGCTAGAGACCTTAATTCTTGCAAATACCCATTACTGGCTCATTCCCTTTAGGTTACAGGGTGCAACTAAGGACAAAGAATATGACATTTGGGCAGCCTCCAACCACTAGATTACCAGTGAGTTTTGTAATATGTCTGTGTACTTAAGCAGCTGAATTTCCACATATCTTATCAGGCTATAATATGTATTACTGTTGCCTAAACAAATATATTAATTAGACTGTCAAATTTATATGCAATTAATTCACAAACAGATTGCACATTCTGCCTATCAAGTTCATGAAATACCCACCCAGGCAGTCAATGCACAGGCTCATATTGTTTAATGTTCCCTGCTTTAGGATTGGAATGCTGACCCACCTTGTGTAGTGTTTGTACAAACACCTAAATAGTCCTGGAGGCAAGCATCATTCTCCCACTTGTTATGATTATTTTCCTACCCACACAGTCAATGTTTAAAATGTATCTATACCAAAAACTTTTTTTTCTTAGTTGTGGATGAAGTTTGGAAGGGGGTAAACATTTGTCAGGTTTACTTACAATTTGTGGTTCCACGGAGGAGATTCACCTCACCTGGTTCATATTTACCCTAATTAATCATTGTGTAGCTGCAAACTACTCAGGTGGCTCATAGCTAGCCTGCTAAAGAGTTCTCGCTTACAGAACTGTGGTCCCAGGTTCTGTTTATGTTTTTATGGGTTTTCCATCAAAACCCTACTGGTTGGTTAACCTCCTGAGCGTTACACTAGGTCTAGATTTCTGTACCAAAAGTGATCCACTGTTTTTCATGAAATTTTTTTTTTAAATTGTAGACCTGTAACTTACAGAAATATGTGCTGG
>NW_027320190.1:0-3140 GCF_032062135.1 Pyxicephalus adspersus
CCTGTTTCCCTTATCCCTTTTCTTGAAAAGCAGTATCTTTACTAAGTCTCTATTAGCTTAATAATCACACAGATCTTAAATAACAAGATATTTATTAACAGAGAAAAGAATTAACAAGTAATTACCAATTATTCCAATTAGGCTAAATAAAAATCACATAGACAAAATAAAATGATACGTTATGCAAAGAGTCCGTTCTCTATATCCTGCACCCTGGCTGGGTTTTACGAAGATTGGGGGGAGAAAGAGAAAAGTGTAAGAAATGAAAAAGTCTAAGAGGCATAGGATGTATATAAGAGGATAAGAGAGAGAGATTTGGGAGAAGAGAGGTCTAAGAGGTTTAAGATGTATATAAGAGGATAAGAGAGCGATTTGTGGCTCTTGTCCCTTCTTATATCGTATATCCACCTCTTACTCAGGTGTCCTCCCACTTCTGGAAACACACAGCTCACAGGTGCCCGCTGATAATCTGCAATAGGTGTCACTGTTGCATTGGGGGCGAGACCTCTGCATGCTCCTTTGGGGGTTATCAGATAGCTGGTATGTTTATACACCAGGCAAGATGATTGGAGAAGTCTTTGAAAGAGATGCTTCCATGCACAACCCTCATACCTCATACCTGGTATGGTGTGATCTTCCTGTTCAAGGAGGTGTTATCTTTACCTCCAGCTCCTAGGATCCAAACCCTAGCCGGAGTCATCCTGCTAGATTTGTCTGCATTGGCATTTCAAAGGCAACCCCCATTAAGGCTCACCAATAGTCATATTGAACCCATCATTTGAAATGGAATTTGCATAAGTTCTGATTTTCTATCATTCATGTTGTGCACTCCAACACAGTTCCATGAGTCACTTCAAAGCTTGAGAACTGTATAGTGAGCAGAAAAAGGTCTTGTTTCTGTGAATAGTTGCTTGAAATATTTAGCTTGATCCAACTGTCAAAGCTGCCACCTCCTAAAAAACATGTATGTGCCTTCTTTGTGTTTAAAAAAACCTGTGATTGTTGGAGCAGTTTCAATGTAGTATTGCTTAAGGTTATCTATAAGATTTCAATGAGCCACTTAATCATACATCAAAGAAATAATAGGTATATTTGCTAGTTTAATGGAGCAATTTTTGCATACAATGAATGACACCACATATACAGGTAATGTATTTTGTACGTATTAAATCAATTATTATTATTTTTTTGGATACAGTGGGACAGTATACTTTTTGATTGTGTAGACTTCCCATCACAGAAATCACAAATTCAAGAAGTAGTGTACAATCACCACACTGGGGGAGGAAACCCAAATGGAAAACACCAGTAAATGAAGACTGTTAACATCCAGCTTCCGGTTTAAACATGTGTTTGTAGAAGGGGTTCTCATTTAGTGACTAGCTGGAGCTAAATTATTTTGGGCAGATGGATAAGTTTAATCGATGCACAACATAGCCTATAACATAGACTATGTTCCTCTACACTGGAGTCCCATAGTTGCTGCATAAGTTGGTATGCCCTTGCACAAGATCCACACATATTTCTGTACATATTCCCTGTTCTGATAGATTTGACACCAATTTCATTTTGTTCTGTTAAGCCATAATTGTTGAAACTACAATCAGACTGGCAGCTCCATTTAGGATTCACAACCATTACAAAGATGTCTGCAATCAACAAAAGATATTCTTTTATAGAAGTGATAGGTCCTCTTCAAGGAGAGACTCAGATGGTACTGTCCTATTGTTAGCCCCATTAGTCCTCAATCCAACTAAGTGTGATGAGAATAATACCAGTTATTACAAATATCCAATAGTAACAGTCACTGAATAGTTGCAATCAACAGGCGTAGTCATTTTTACCTAACACTAATTATAAGGCATGCTTACTGGATACAATTGTATTCACAGCTGCTGTCTGCCTGAATTTTCCTAAAAAATTTTTTTAAAAAAACGAGGCAGAATTTTCAAAGTGTGCTACAACGTTTTTTTTCAGGACCATCTTAAAATAATTCTGAAAACTTTTTCACATTCACAGGTTCACATTCTTCAAGAACAAACACACTAGGATTTGAATCTTGACACAAATGGGCAGCCTTTTAAGTAAAAACAAGAGAAGTATAATTAGATTGAAATGAATGAAGGTCAAAGTCCATGAACATGCACAGCTTTGTACCTCCTCTCTCTGTGTACTGCAATATAAAGAAGAAGGTACAAGCTGAATTCTTTAAGGCTCATGGCGCCAAGGCTTTGCCCAAAAACCATGTTATCAACAAAACAGATACACATTTTTTTGGCCTGATAAAATGGTAAGATGTGATAAAAAGGTGTCTAATGTTTTGTTTCTATCTAGGACACGTTCAGCATTGCTTCCTCTTTGGTTAGTATGGTTAGCATGTATTTAATTAATATTATTATTATTATTAATATTAATAATAATAATACAATTATAATAAACAGGATTTATATAGCGCCAACATATTACGCAGCACTGAACATTTTTTATGGGTTGCAAATGACAAACAAATACAGACAGTGACACTGGAGGAGCGGACCCTGCCCCAAAGAGCTTACAATCTAGGGGGTGGGGGAACACACAATAGGAGGGGAGACATGTAGTGGTGGGAAGTAGTGACGGTTTCAAAAGATAGCAGAAGATGGGTAGGCAAGTTTGAAAAATTGGGTTTTGAGCGCTCTTTTAAATGAGCAGAAAGTAGGAGCAAACCAAAAAGGACAGGGAAGAATGTTCCAGAGAATTGGGGCAGCTCTAGAAAAGTCTTGTAGCCATGTGTGTGATGACATTATGGGTGAGAAAGTCAGTTGTAGGTCATCGGAGGAGCGGAGAGAGCAAGGGGAGTATTTTTTTACCAGGTCAGAAATGTAAGTGGGACAAGAACTGTGGAGAAATTTGAAGGCAAAGCACAGGAGCTTGAATTTGATTCTAAGGTGAAATGGAAGCCAATGTAGAGATCTGCAAAGAGATGCACCGGAGGAGGAGCGGAGGGAAGGATGGATGAGTCTGGCTGCAGCATTCATAATAGGTTGTAGAGGAGAGAGTTGGGTTAGTGGAATACCAGAGAGGAGGAGGTTACAGTAGTCCAGACGAGAGATTATAAGGACGTGTACAAGGAGCTTTGTGGTCTCTGGGGACAGGTAGGG
>NW_027320191.1:0-3140 GCF_032062135.1 Pyxicephalus adspersus
ATTGTTTTTATTATTTATTCCTGTAATTTATGTGCATGTTTTGATATATATTTTTGTAGTGCACACCTACTGCTAATGGATACTGTGTAAATAATTCACTTATTTAAATAAAGAAATGATGCAGCAGTAATCTTTGGTGTGCTTTTGCAATTTATTGTGACTCCCACAATGGTTAGATTTCCCCCTGGTAGTTTGTGTCTCTGCCCACAATGCTGAGCCTTCCCTTTTATTTTGCCTTTATGTTAGTTTGTCTCCCCTTCCACATTAGGGAGATTTCCTTGGTTTGTGTCTCTGCCCCTCTCACAATGGGGAGCTTTCCCCTAGTAGTTTGTGTTTTTGCCCCTCCCACAATGGGGTGATTTCCCCCAGAAATTTGTGTCCAAGTCAATGCACTATCCAGTACTGATGTTGACAACATGACACAGAGTAAAGGGTGCAGAGACCTGAATATGAAATACAAAACATTATTATTTCTTAGGGGTTTGCACATATTGGCACAAACTAATAATAACATTAAACCATCATCACATAAAAATGAGTGCAAAAACTTAAAAAAAAGTCTCTACAGTACAGAACTAAAACCAATATGTGTAAAACAGATCATTGCTGCATCATTTTTGTATGTAAATAAGTTCATTGATTACACAAAATCAATTTTACACAAAATCACATTTTCAGAATATATATAGGGAACCATGCAAACCAAGGAAACTAAACAACACCTCAACTGAGAGGTGAGAAGCCCAACAAATGGGAAGATTTCATGGGAGGAAAAGATCCCCCTTTTACCAAGCTATTCTCACCTTATTTTTTTACATATTTATATAAGCTATAAATACATGTGCAACATTCCTGATAACTGAACACATTCCTCCTATTATTCTTTGCATTTGCTGCTTTTTGTTTTTGCTAAATATTGATTTAGCTTGATGTGCCCATCTGATTTGGTTCCTGGAAGTGGCAAAGTGAAATCAATGCCAGTGTTTGGAGCACTAATCCTAACCCACAGTACACTTAGCTTGGTATGTTATCAGATGGGCACACAGAGGTCAGGGACAGGACATACTGGGCACTGCACAATATATAAACAAGAAAAAAAATACATAAGCTGCAAAAACAGAGTATAATTGCAGGAATTGATTTTAGCAAATTTTCCATTGTTGCTCAAGCAGCTTTAGTATGTATAGTCTGTAAAACAAACAGAAGCATCAACTGGCATATGAAGATATTCCCAATATAAACAATATCGGTATTTACAGGTAATATAAAAGAGCTTTCTGAGTAGGCTGAACCACAGTAAGGTCACATAGCTTGTTCAGGTTATATCCAATTTTTATTCAAATGTTCTCATGCTGCAATGTCAGTCCTGGCAGATCACCACTTCTTTTTGGGCTAACCAACATCACATATAAATGAGTGCAAAAATCCTAAAAAAAAGTCCCTACCGTACAGAACCAAAACCAATATGTGTAAAACAGATTATTGCTGCATCATTTCCATACGTAAAAAGTTAATTGATTACATAGATTCCATAATCCGCAGATATCTATCCAAAAATATGGAAACACATTTTCAGAATGTATATAATGGACCATGCAAATCATGTATTTACCAAAACCATGACTGAGAGGAAGGAAATCAAATACATGGGAAGATTTTGCGGGGAGAAAGAACCCCCTTTTACGATGCTGTTCTCACCTGCACAGGGTAATAAAAAAACACAAAAATCAAAAAATGGTATATTATTAGGAATGGATTTTGATAAATTTTCCTTTGAATGTTGTATCTTTTTTTTTGTAAAACATACAAAGGCATTAATTGGCATATTAAACTATTCCCAACATAAACAATATCCTGTATTTAAAAGTACCAGGTAAAATAAAAGGGTTGATATGTTGAAACACTGCAGCATATTAGCCAAACAGATAATTGATATAAACACAGTCAGGCATACTACTGAACATGTCCCGATTGCATTTAATGGATAGGTAAGTATCATTGGAATACATGACTTACCTTCATCTGATCCATATTTCAGTAAATTGTCCTTACTATTATATCATATGCTACCTAGGCAAAATTCTATCAAGTCTTCAAATACCATTACAATAAAAAAATTGTTTATCAAATGAGGTACCCCATCTCCCCTCATCTGTCCCCACATATTCATTATTATTAATCCCCAGGATTACAAGGTAATTCCCTTTATAATGGTTGAATTTAAATGCTGGAGTTATAACAAATATGATCAGTGCCCACCTATATGATAATGTCACAATAATGTACAAAAGTTTCTGCTGTAGTGATATCCTTCAATGTGATTCAAATTGTTGGATGAAAATCATCTGAATATTTTTCAAACTGAAAAATAGTCTGCCCTGTGCTATGTTAGATGAAAAAAAATATTGTCTATGTACCTGAGCCACGATATTACATAGGCCAGGTACATAGCCTGATGGTATATTCATATCTTTTTGAAGTTCACCATGTACATGACTTTCATTTAAGTAAAGATCAGGCCAAGATCTGTATTTAATGCCTTTAGTTCATCAGCATTCTGTTTATGTTAAAATGACTAATTAATTGTCTTGATGGTAATGGAGCTGCTCCCGGGAGTACATACGACCGGCTTCCATTCTTTTGTTCTTCTTGTGCCAAGTTTTTTGATAGAAAAAAAAATAGCCTGACAGGATATAGAGGATTCACTAACACTGGATTCATTTCACTGGATTGTGAAGAGGACGAAGTTGTCCTGTTGTCACTTAACTCCATGTTGTCTATGTGAATTTTTCCATATGTAGTGTTATAATTCCACATAATCAAATTATATCTCACTTGAATGTAACTAGTTTAGTAGCAAGTTGGTGTTTCTTATGTCAGGGGGAGGGATCCCCTTATAAAGTTGGTTTATAGTCGAGTATATACAGGACCGGATTAATTATTTTTGTTCCCCTAGACTAGCTACTTTGTGCTGCATAAAACACACCATGAAAGCTATTCCACACAAACCAAAGAGACTGAAAGGGAGGGTGAGGGGAGACAAAAGACGGAGAGGAAGAGGAGAAGGGGAAATAGGAGCTGAATGAATGACATGGAAGAGAGGGAGAGGGGTGTGGGGAGAAGGGAGAGAGAGAGAGATA
>NW_027320192.1:0-3140 GCF_032062135.1 Pyxicephalus adspersus
TTTTTATACTTCTTTCTTTAATGTCTTTTATGTATAAACATGGTGTTATACATAATATACCAACCAAAAATATTCTTTTTTATGCAGAAATGTTCATTTAAAAAATGTTTGTGTTTTTCCACTGGAGAAAAGTATTATAACAACCCAAAAAGTAGGTTTTATATATAACAGATTTAAAATGAAAAACAATGCTATTAATGTTTCAAGGTTTAATTAAAAAGCATTCCCATATGAAATTCTAATCAGGCATTTAATGAAAAACAATACAGATATTAAATTGTATTTGTTTTAAACTTATATATCAGAACACAGAACTGATAAGCTGCTGTAGGTTATTACCCCTTGCACGTTATTATTTCCCTTTGCTTTACCATAGTAGTATTAAAGGGTATGAAAACCTGATACTTCACGTTTTGGTAGATACTTAAGAGAAGGCAAAAGGATGAGCAGGAACATACCAAGACAGAAGACACCTAAAACACCAAGGTGGGCAGTATGCCAGAAATGCAGCTGAACATTTAGTAATCCAGAATCCACCTTTATTACAACTTTTAGGCAAACTGGCTAAATACGTTAACAAAACAGAAAACAAGTGAATACCTATTTTATCCAAAAGTATTTTTTATAAAAAGGCTGGCTGCTTACCTTAAAGTGCCACTATAAGCACATGCTACAAACAGGCCAGGCACTCCCGGGTAATTCTGGAGAATATCTAGTACTAGGTACGGCATCAGCTGAAACAACAGACATATTCATGTTATTTTATATAATAATATAAGGAGAATTATATATGTCATGGGTACACAAACTTTGTACGATTTATGTCATTAGATTTTGTGGGAAAATTTTTAATCGAAAATTGTGCAACATGTTTTGACAAGTTTCTTTTATGCCCTCATATTACAAGGAAATAATATTGCAAACTGAAAATATTAACTGTGTGAGTCACACCAATATTTCCCAGAAAACAAAAGCAATATTTGGTTTGGACAAAAAAACACAATAAAGATTTGTAGCAGCTTACTGAACAAATAACCACTTTATTTAAACATGCATATAAAACCTGCAGATGGGAAAATAAACAAATGGGGATCATGTGTGTTATTGTAGGATCGGTTTACTTTTATAACCTCTCTTTATTGTGTGACGCTGATAACACATACTATAGGCGTACCCTGGTATGTGTTCTAATTGTAATATGTTTTGGTTTAATATGCAAGATCTTTGGGATATTTCATGGAAATATTGTTCCCGTTACTAAATACATACAGACACCACGAAACCATATACATGCACCATTAAATAAAGGGTTCATTATAGTGTTCAATGTATTATACCTGGATGTAAAATGGACTCTTTATGTATAGTTAAGCAGTGTTGTTCTATTTGTTTGATATATGTTTTGTGTCTGTTTGCGTCAAGGAAATGAATCAAGGTCATAATAAAGGACACAAAGAGGACTATTTGTAACTTTTTGTTTGTTGATTTGATCAACAAACAAGTCCACAGACTTTTATGATTCAATTTGTTCATTTTCATTAACAGGTTCCCCATAGTCCTCATATACCCCATTCATCCTTTTTTCTTTTATTTTTTTTTTTGTTTTCCCCTACAAATGCATCCTTTGAACCCTTCTCAAACCAGTTAAGCTTGAAATTGATCTAAAGGCATTTTACCACATTTAGACCACATACTTAAATGGGATCTGCTTGCAAAAATGATTTGAAAATGAGTGTACAATGTGGAACCCTCAATATTAAAACCAGACCCTTTAATAAGTTGGGACTTGTGCCCCTCTCCTATCAATTATTTCTTACCTTTGCAGGGTCCATCGATGTCTTTTCCCACTGATTCTAGCACTGGCAGCTTTACATCCAGCAACACTGCTGTTCTTTCTACACCTAAATGAACACTTAAATGTCATTCATTCAGCCATGCGTGAGCAGGGACAGCTGTTCTCTTGCATGGTTGGCTGAACCAATCTAAAAAATGGTGGACTGAACTTCTGGGTTACATTGTGAAGGTGAGTCTCTCTTTCCCAACGATGGCCCTTGCAGGCAAGGACCTTTTATGGATAGTGTGGGAGGCAGACACACTTGTTGCTCCAATCCCTATCCAGGGAGTTACAAAACCTTTTGTATGGTCTGGTTTCATTAGTGCCAGGGGCCACACTGCACAATCATTTCTGAACACCTGTACAAGCAGTTTTAGGCATTTGCAGGCAGTTCCTAATAAAGTATATGATCTAAAAGTGTGAAAATGAATCCAAACTAATCCAGTTGAATGAAGTTTTAATGGCCAAACTTGAAAGGCAAAACCTAACAAAATAAGGAAAAAAGGGGAATAATAAAAAGTGAATCTAACAGGAAAAATTAATAAACCAAACCAAATAAACCAAATAAAAAAAAAAAGATCAAAACTTGCATGTCTTGTTTCTTTTGTCTTGTCTCTCAGTTTGCAAATAGAAACCCAGAGACATGACTCAAGGTTAAAGAGCAATTCCTTTGCAATACACGCAACATACTTTAGCTAGAAAGTCCATTTAGCTTAGATTTAGGATTAGCCATGTAAAAAAGTAAATATACCATATGAAAATTGTGTCAACATATTTGAAAATGTAATCATTAGCTCTTCATTCTTACAAATAAAGGTTATATAATTGCATTTATTAAAATGCTCTAGGAACTTTGGCAAGAGGATAATTTTTATCACTATGGCTGGTAATACCTGATCAGGAGCAGACACACGCTTTGAAGTCCATGGATCACAGTCTTTATACACAGAGTATAGAATGAGGCCTGAGATGACTGCACAGGCCAAAATTGCCCAAAGTCCTAATAGGTTCAAGTAAAGAGACCTGTTTGAAAGATGGAACGTTTATCATAATATATCATAATATTTGTCTTGGTATAGTTTCTCTAAATAGTTTTGTAAATGGTCTAGAAGAAGAGATGTAAACCAAAATGAGCGAAGCTATGATTTTCCTGTAGATTCTGTTGTAGACCTCACTATGCAATATGAACCATTAAATATTAAATATATCGCTGCAACATAAACATATATGGATTTGACATTTGGATGGCACTTTGAAAGGAAGGGTTTTTACCTTCTATTTTTAGAGATTTCTATAACTAGAGAAC
>NW_027320193.1:0-3140 GCF_032062135.1 Pyxicephalus adspersus
TAGATATATACAGATCATATATATAGTTTTCATTCTTTGTGAATGTTTTGCAAAGTTTTATGAAGATCCTGAAAGTAATAGCACTTCTTGTTTTAGCCTGACAACTCTGAGCCATTGCTTCTTAACTATAAGCAATGTTGTCAGCCTGCCTTGCATGCTTCTCGGGTCTGCAGCCCAATGGACAACTGGAGAAGCATGGAAGGCATCTGAGCAAACATAGCAGGCTGACAACGCTAGTACTAATTAGTAGGCAGCAGTTTAGCGTTGTCAGCTTGTATCAGAAAGTGCTGTACTGGCGGGATCCTCACGCAAGACACATTGGAACATATTCTCAATACATTTGCTTATGGAAATTGTATACATTGAGATATAATACCAAAATACTGATTTTGAGTTCATATATACTTTAAATTGACATGGCAACCCAAACTTTTGATGTTGGATATAAGTGGGGATGCGGTTGAAACTTTTCCTGTTCTCATTTTTTGTCTCCATTGTGGAATATGTGAATTTCCAGCATTGGTTGTTCATGGTCACTGAACCAAGAGGTGATGATAGTCTTCCCATTGGGTCGCATTGCTACAATTGGCCTCAGTTTGGTTCTAGGGCTGTTTGCCCAAACTCATCCAAAACTTTTGGATTCTGATTGTCCCAAATCTGAACAATATTGAAGCCAATGGTGAATATTTTCTAGACATTTGTTTTGGTCTTTGGATAGTTAGTACAGCAGCCAAATTCACCAAATCGGCATGAGAAGACCACTAAGAGGTCTATTTATAAAATAGTAAATCTGATATTTACCAGAACATTCCCTGGTGGAGAATAAATTACTGCCGTTGAAACATGTGAACCTGGAAAATTCTCCCCCAGGGAATGTCAGATTCACTGCTTGAAATATAGACCTCCCAATGTCAGAGTAACATTGTGATAATTAAAGATGAAGGAAAGAAATGAGTACAGCAATGGGCAGGGGACATTTTAATGTAGCTCGAAGGGCAACACTGAAAAGACTCAAACCCTTTAATTGAATATTGAACAAAAATCTCCAATTTAAACATTTCCTAAATAATATATTCTGCTTTTTTTATCAGACTCCAAGGCTTTCATATTCACTGTCCAAGACATCAAAGACGGAGTTGTGCGTTACCACCACGATGACAGCGACACCACCAAGGACTTCATTGTCTTGCGAATTTTTGATGGCAAACACAGCATCCGCCACAAATTTCCCATCAACATCCTCCCCAAGGACGACAGCGCCCCCTTCCTGGTTAACAACGTGGGCTTCGAGCTCCTGGAGGGCGCCTCTGTCCCCATAGAGAAAGACATGTTACTGGCAACAGACATGGATTCCAGTGATGACCACATCCTTTACAATATCACCGGGCCGCCCAAAGCTGGGGAACTGGTGAAGAGATATTCTTCTGAGAGTCCCGGTAAATGCCAGCGTTAGGTGTGTTCTACGAAATTGGACACAACTGCTGATCCCTTCCTAAAACTCTATATATAATCATATACTCTATAAACATCTCACACAATATGTTCAAGGATTCATTGTAGAAGATGTAAATTCCAACCAGTGAAAGGCCATATTCACCCATAAGCTGGGAATCACTTCACCGCCATAGGTCCTGCCATTTTCTGCACCCTCTTGCTAAGGTGGCCACTTGTTCCTAGATTTCATAGGTTGCATAGACCCAAAGCAAAGTCTTGTTTGTCCCAAAAACATGCAATTCCATGATACCATAAGTGATGACAACCCTCTTGCCAAATCAATAGACCAACCGCAATGTGAAATTTCCTATGGTCCATAAGGTTCCTGCAGTTGCAGGAGCTGAACTAGTTAAATAACTTTTTATCTGTATGAATTTAATTTAAGTTAACGTGTCATGAGAGAAATATGGTGACTGTCATTAATGACCCCTTCCTGTAAATGTCAATTAATTGGCTGGTTTGATGACTCACTAGCGTTGATATTTTTTGAGTCATTGACAAGGAACAAGTATGGAGCGTAGGAAAGTCAGAGAAAAGTCAGAGCTGCACTTGTTCTGGCTCACTGTTCCTAAGTTAAGGCTGAAGAAAGGGTTTAACAGCCATCCTTTTAACACATATATTTCAACAACGATGACCCCCTTGTTTCGCATGTGACCATTTTTTGGCTTTAATAAGCTATGAGTGACATTTAAAGCCAAACTCCAGCCGGTGTTAAATTGAACTCTATGTTTAATTTTCTGGTGCCGCCTTCTCTTGTGTTAAAAAAATACATTTTTAAAGGTTTCTTAATGTTCTTTAAAATTCAACACTTTCCCCAGTGTCATCCTTATTCCAGTGATGTTGGCCCTGTTGAGGTAGGCTCATACTAGTTTTTCCTTTTTTCTGTGAGCACACAAGGAATACTGGAGTACAAACTGTCTCTGCAACCTAGAAGGTAGATGGATCACAAAGGGTTACAGGTGCATAGGGGTAACAGAATTAGTGTAGTACGTAGAACCAATGGAGCACAAAGAGTTACTGGAGCACAAAGGATCATTGAAGCATGGGGTCATTGTGCCACAGAGGATCACTGGAACACAAAGTATCACTGCAGCATAGACGGTTGATGGGTTGCAAGGGGTTACTGGAGTACAGAAGTCATTGGAGCACAGGGGGTCAGTGGAGCACAAAGAGTTACTGGAGCACAAGGGATCATTGAAGCATGGGCTCATTGTGTCACAGAGGATCACTGCAGCACAAAGTGTCACTGTGGCATAGAAGGTCTATGGGACCCAAAGAGTTACTGTTGCATACGGGTTACAGGATTACAAAAGATAGGGGAGCACACAGGGTCAATGGAGCAAAAAAGTTACTGAAGCACAAGGGATTTTTGAAGCATTGGGTCATTTTTGTCACAGAGGATAACTGAAACACTAAGCTTAACTGCAGCATAGAAGATCAATGGGTTGCAAAGGGTTACTGGTGCATAGGGGTTACTGGAGTACAGAAGTCAGTGGAGCACAAGGAGTTACTGAAGTAGAAATGTTCATTTAAGTGTGGTGTTACTGTGTGACAGAGGATCACTGGAGCACAAACTGTCCCAATGTGTCACTTGGTGACAAAGGTCCACACGACCTCATTGAAGCACAATGGGGCACTGAAGCACA
>NW_027320194.1:0-3138 GCF_032062135.1 Pyxicephalus adspersus
ATTAGATGTAACATTTTCATAAAATATGTTCCTCATCCAGCATTGCTAGACATGAGACAACTGCCAAAAAAGTAACATTTTTTATGTATACAAATACTACTAATATTTGGTCTAAAAATGTGATTGATTTTTTAAACGATATAGTCTAATGTACTCTAAAGACATTCTGATGGTGGATGTTTCTGTTTTAAATGTAGATTTGGGAGGAATACACTGCAATACTGATGAATGAACTATTTTTGCTATGGGCTAGCTTGTGGACCATCTTGATCTCTACCCCCTTTGAGTATCTGGAGAATCTACATTATAACTTCTAGACATCCTGATTAAAATAAGTGTAAGAATAGTATGTCTGCCCAGCAATGCAACGAAATGCAGGTATCACAATCACTTCTTTATTTAATTAGTTTTATCAAAAACTCAAATACTTTGATAATAAAGTTTATAAAGTTTATCTCCAAAATATTTTTTTATAGGTAAGTTATTTAGCACTATATGTTTTATATGTTTCTCTTAGAATAAGGGCCCTTTTGTTCTCTTTTTTAAATATATTTGTATACATATATTTTTTAGATTCCTGAACCTCTGTAGTAAAACACACCAGTTCTGTGATTGATCGTGTTCACTTTAAACCTTGTAAACAGAAAGAAGAATGTTTTGGTGATCGAACTATAAGTTCTTCGTTGTTGCCTATTTGGCATGGTTAAACAGTGTGGTTTAAGGATTTTTTGTTTTCTGCTTGGTGCCTTTAAAATCCCGCTTTTTGTCTGTCTGAAACCCCATGTTGGCATTCTTAGACTTTTAAGATTTTGGGGTCTTCTCTTTAACTGTTCATGTGGATGTGGCTGTAAATCATGTAACACTATAATTAAAAATCTGCTGCAACAGAAATATCCTGATATGTGAATAGCCCATATGGTTACACTACATTGCAACACTTTTGCATGCAAATCTTGGTAAGTTCTCTTTTACAGCGCGAGTAGTGCGACATTATGGTGCATGGGCGAGATTCCACAAAAAATATATGTACTTACCAGTAACCTTTACAGATGAAATGACAAACATTTGAATTTCAAAAATGTAGCATTTGGCATATACCTGTTAACCTGACTTGTTGACCCTGCTGACTCTTTTGTGTTTCTCAACCAGTTTAACATGGGGGAACCCTTGAAATAACTTTTAGGTCTTCAGGGAACCTTTGCTATAAATACTTTATCCACAGCCCACAGTACATTGGTGTGGTGGTCAGTGGGAAGAATGTTCATACATTGCTGTCCAGTGAGAAGAATGTCACCTTTACAGATAGCCAATGAGATTATTGGTGTCAACTGACCTGGGACGTAACAGCTGCTATTGCTCAAGGAACCCCTAGAAACCTCTGGAGGAACCCTGGTTGATTTTTAAAAAACAAAAGGACAGTTTTTGTAAGATAATAGGTAGTATACGCATCTCTCCAGTGGACTTACTATTTACAATTTGTTTTTATAATATAATCATTTTTTTTTAACTGTAGAGGTATAACACATGCTAAAATGTTTACCTATTTTCTTTAAAAAATAAAAGGTACAAAGAGTTTGCAATGAAATACAATATCACACATGTTGATGGATTCCTCCTCTTAGGCTTAGTGACTTTACCAGAATATCACACATGGGTTTTCATGACGATCACTTTTGCTTACATTATGACTATTGCTGCAAATGGTATGGTTATAGCTGTTGTCTGCTTTTATTCTCATCTTCACACTCCTATGTACTTTTTTTCTTTCTTTCTTTCTTTCTTTCTTTCTTTCTTTCTTTCTTTCTTTCTTTCTTTCTTTCTTTCTTTCTTTCTTTCTTTCTTTCTTTCTTTCTTTTTTAACATAAACCCTCCAAGTTTGTTGAACCAGATTAGCTTGGATTTGCCTTAGATACACGAGTGTTTGCACAGATGTACTGAGAACCAGGCAGGAGTTGGTAACAAGAGAAGCAGCAGAAAGGAATGAGAAAACACAGGTGACACACAGAAACGAGGTCACGGGGAGAATAGGAGGCAGATGAGATATTTAGGGCCCATACTCAGAGTCACATAGGTCACATGAGACAATAAGGGTCACAAGATGTCTTCTATTTTTTTTTTTTTTTACTGGGGCAAGGGGACTTGGCTGTTCTAAAAGAATATCCAACCTTTGTCTTCTACAAAGGAATAAAAGCTTGCATTTATCAAAATAGCTTAAAATTATTTTTTTAAAAGCAAAGAAATAAAGAAATTGGAGAGCATATTATTGAGAGACTCATAACCTATATATAGAAAGATAATATTTTCTCTTTGGACATAGAATGTATGTATGAATTTTAATTGAACATAATTCCCCACAGATTTCTGTGTGCTATATTTAATATAAATGAGAGCAATGCTCTTGTTCTAGGTTCACATATATTACACTGTTCTTGCATTCCCATTTATATGGATCAATTCAGTTGTTTTACTTTAAATAGTATGTTTATAGATAGCTGGTATGAAGTACTTTATATAAGTGGTAATGCTGAAGACATAAATTTCTCAACAAACACATTCTGGATATGTTAATAAGAACATTTGAACTTTTCAAAATGTAACATTCAGAGTCATACAGAGTCTTTTAATAATGTTGACCAATTTTACAAACTATATGGATTTCACCATTCTTGGATTTTCTGTGCTTATGTCCTTCCCTATTGTGACATTTATGGTTGTACTGATCATTTATGTTTTCAATGTGGTTGGAAACACTCTAATCATATTGACTTCAGTAACAGACCACAATCTTCACAAACCCATGTACTTTTTACTAGGAAATCTTTCACTAGTTGACATGTCTTTCACATCTGTCACTTTACCTAAAACAATGCAACTCTTCCTTTCTCTGAAAAAGACAATCTGTTTTATTTGTTGCATTGCACAGATGTATTTTTTTTTAGCTGTTGGGGTGACTGAGTCTTTTATTCTAGCATTGATGTCCTATGATCGCTATCTTGCTGTTTGTAATCCTTTAAGGTACCAGGTTATAATGACACATAGGTTCTGTACTGTTATGGTTTTAGGTTGCTGGTTTGGAGGTTTCTCTAGTGTACTTCTTCCCGTTATTCTCATTTCCCAGCTGCCATTTTGCCAGTCTCA
>NW_027320195.1:0-3137 GCF_032062135.1 Pyxicephalus adspersus
CCGGGACGGTCGTTCGTTTCCAGCGACAATCCTCGTTCACCGGCGTCGTTGTGTACTTTTTTGTTAACCATTATCGGTTGAACGGTCGTTCGTATCTAACGATAATTATTGCACATGTGTATGCAGCTTAACACAAAGCATGATAATACAATGCCCTGCAGCAGGAAAATGTGAATGGATCCTAAGCAGTCATCATTGTGATTTACCGCATTCTCCTTCTCCCTCTAGAATGTTCATTGCCAGAGTATGTGCACTGCAACAGAGGCTGCTTGGCTCCCTTTGTTCACCCCTACTTCTATATTATTCTGAATTATGCAGGTCAAAGGATAACAGGAGCCTAATAAAAAAAAAAAAAAACTTGCTTTAAGCTACGTACACACTTCCAATTATTATCGTCGGAAAACGAACGACGAACGTTCCTGCACGATATATATGAACGATCGTTTAGCACCGATACTGCACATAGCGGTAACGACACGATCGTTCGTAGATATTGTACACACAATAGATACGATCGTTTAAGCGATAGAGGAACTATGTAGCCCCCTACTTTGCAAGGATTATCGGATTTCTGATTACAGACTTGCAATTCCTCAATGTAAAAAAAGGTGTCAGGCTGTGGGGTTATGCCCTTCCTGAGATCGGCCTTGATAACACTCCATCAAGAACAGTCAAATAACAAAGGTGTCGTTGGGATCTGTTAGGGGAATTATACAACTTAACGTATTTACTGCTGCTTTACTGGATGACTCTTTAGCTGAAATAGTTACTGTCTGATATAACAAACTGAACTGTCAGAAGAATAAAGAGATGGTAAAATCACTGATCTCTGACATATTGCAGTGCCTTGGAATTGGTACTTCTCATGTTTCCAGTCTGGTAGGTTCCTATAAAGCAGAAGTAATCTCCCCTTCTCCTGATTCCGCTATGGTGCCAACAACACATTGTCGGACCAATTTTGGGTTCAGGATGTTGAGCCACCTTGATAGGGCAGGGTAGCATGGGTAAAAGCTCCCTTTGGGTGCATATGCATTGAAAATGGATGGATAAGTACACTGCTACATAAAATATTAAGCAGAGGGTGAAAGGAGAGAAGCAGTAGTTTTGCCAACACAAAGTGTGATCACACACCCCGCCATGGAGAGGACTAAGACATGCAAAGTAGTGGGGTAACTGTGCCAGAAGTCCTTTTATTATCACATTGCATGGAAGCTACGTCGTTCTGGCCTGGCCAATGAAGAGGGCTGAAGATTGACTCTGGAATTGAAGATTACAGTGTCCGTGATAAAGCAAGGTCAGGACAGGTGAGTGTAATTAAAAAATTGTGACCTGGCAGATAAGTTTAATTTATTGCAGGAACATCGCCTGTCGTTTCTCTAATAATGGACTTGCCTAGTCGGAATTATTTATTTGGAAAGTTTAGTTCTATTTCTACTTCTAATAGACAGTATGCTTATAGATCAAGAATTATTTAAGAAGAGGTTACGCGTGCTGGGTACTTTTTAATGCCAAGTAATCCAGTAAGCATGCTCCAAATCAGTAAGTAGGGCAGACACATATAATCCCTATTATAAAGAGAGCAGAATTTTGATATGTAAAAGGGTAACACTATTAGCTATATGCTGTTCCTATTTTGTGTCTCTGACAGCTAGACATTAGCACATTTTTCTGTGTAGCTATGCAAGATTTTTCAATTTACCGACAGCATTTACAATAATAACCGGCAATTTGGAAAGTTTTAAGGTCTCATTAGGGGACCTGTAAAATTTCTCTGAGCGGGTCCTGTCTGCTCCAGTTTACTGACAGTGACAAGTCACAATGTTCTCGAACAATTACTAACACCTCCAGTAACAAAGATATTAATTTTATTGTTACTGTGTGAACGTTATGATCAAGTGGTTTACCGCTGCAGATTGCGAGACCTGGTAAAAACAGAAAAATAAGTAAATGACCTTAAGTTAGGAGTAATTATTCTAATGATCAATTAGAAAAGTTTTAAAAAAGATGGCAGAGCCGGAGGCAACATCAAGTCTTTAGCTGTCAGAAATGACAGTGCTCCAGGTAACTTCAAGTAAATGAAAAGGAAGATTCAGTGTATAATAATAATAGAATTTATAACCCAAGTTCTTCCTTTGCCATCATTCAGAAATACTTGTAACCTTCCTGATCATCAATTTAGCATATTTGTTGCAATGTGCCACCATTACATACTACATTTTGTGACAGAATCCAGGGCTTTGAGAATTTTAGTTTATCTCAGTAATTGGGTTTCAGGTAACGGACATAGTTCAGAACCAGGTGACCAGTCACTGCAGACCAAAGACAATGAGCATTGTAAGTGATCAAGCTGATCACAACATTATCAGCATCGGATATAGAAGGGCTTCACTTTGGCTTTTACTGGCATGACCTACAGAAAATACAATAGCCAACTATTTTGAGGTCAAATACCTTGAAAAGTGTTGAAAGCTGGAAATCCTGATTTCCACACCCATTTCTGATGAGAAGCAGAGGTGCTCAGAACACAAACATTCTAACTAGGAATGAATGTTGTCAGATTGGTTGAGAAGCTTGACCAGATTTGGAATTCGTATGCAGAATAGTAGTATGCCAATACTAACTGTCAATTAAGGGTATAGTAAGGCTCAGCCAATTTTGGCACCAAACAATGACATCTGTCATTTTTTGGGGAGCCAACTGTACCTGTCAATATATATTTTTTATCTAGGATAAAGTTCTTCAATACATATTTTTCAATTGATGATACCCACCTATTTGTAATCATTATCATCCAGCTCTGCACACTATAAATAGTCCCAGTAAATCATGGTGTATGCAGTTTTCTTTGGCATGCCACAGATCCTAAGGATGCTATTTAAGTACCTAAATATTTACCTGGTATCAGCCTTTAGAAGCCCTGCGTAGTAAATCAGAACCATAGGAGGAAGAAGAAACATGAGCGGATTAAACGGCTGCTCATAAGACAAAAAAGGATAATGCCAAAGGAATGAGCTCATCAGTAGAGTTGTGCTGAAAAAAGCATATTATTAGGCTATTATTTATCTTTCTGGTTGAAGTTCTTCTTTATTATCCAACTAGAGCATCCTTGAGATAAACTTTAAAAAGTAAAAAAAAAA
>NW_027320196.1:0-3137 GCF_032062135.1 Pyxicephalus adspersus
CTTTCTTGTTGCCCAGTATTTAGCAGGTCATGTGGCCTGCCCATGTGACAGTGCTCAGGTCTAAGGGGCCAATTATCAAGATTGAATATGGTCATGTCCCGTACAAAGGCCCTGACTCTATTCAACCTCAGAGCTTCTCCAAGTTTGTCCAAATGGGTTCTTTTATGTCTCCAATATTCCAATAACTTTCAGCCATGATTCTCAACCCTGTTCCTGCCCATCTTTGCTTGTTTTGAGCTACAGACAGACATGTTAGTAGCATTTACATTACAATTTAACTACACACGTCTCATGAAAATGTAATTTTATCATGAGTTGGTGTCAGTGGAAGGTGGATTTACCTGTGACCGTCAGAGAATACAAAACACAGAGAGAAGAATTCCTACTGACCTATAGGAGGACTGCATTATTTTCTCCAATTAAGACCTTCTTGATTATGGTGTTGCCTGGTTAAGGGGTTGCATGCAGATATTTTTTTAAATGTTTTACAAATGTATATTAAAAGTATAAATATCTTTATAGCGTATCAGTTATATGAAATGGCACCAAACAGACCAATAAACAATTTATTGCATCCAAATAAAGATTAAAACATAGGTTTTTTTTAAGAGTGTATTAAAATAATTGCATACAGACAATATATAAAAACTATCTCAATCAATAAACATGACTGGCTTAATGTAGCTGAAAAGCCATGATTGTTATTAAAGTATATCATGATGGTTGAATGTACGTTGGAATGGAACCAAAAGATGACGCGTTTCGCAGAGCAATGTCTGTTTCATCAGATCAAATAAATGATGATCAATGTATGGCTACCAAAGTTGGGGTTTAGGTTTGTAAACAAGAAATTTCAGATGACAAACAAACAAAGATATATGGTTGCCGCATGCATATCTTATAGAAAGATCATATTTGGTTTTTGTTGGTAATCACAAAGGTCAAAGTTACCCCTGGACAATCTGAAACCTTTTTGACCTATTTATAATCCTTTTAATTATCCGCTCCCCCCTATTGTGGGATACTTCCCTCACTTCCTAGATTGTAAGCTCTTCTGGACAGGGTCCCCTCCTCTTCCAGTGCCACTGTCTGTATGTATGTGTCTGTCATTTGCAACCCCGATTTATTGTGCAGGGCTGTGTAATATGTTGGCACCATATAAATTCTGTTTACAATAATATTAATATCCATAAACTAGGGTGCTATTGTTGCATTGAGATTGCTGACGATGTATCAACCAGGAAATTTAGAAGCAAGTATTCACTGTTAAAGCTACACTTAACATCCAATATGGTAGCACTTGGTATTCCAATCTCATCAAAGAACAATCATATGCAGTAAAATGCGAGATAAAGAATGCAGATGCATGTGTGACTGAGCAAATGCTGCACGGGTATGTACACAATTGTTTTCTATAATTAGCAGTCTGGTTGCTGGAGCCCACAGACACCACCGAGATGCCAATATGATTAGTGATGGCAGTCTGTGAGCCCAGCTGCCACCTCCAGAAAATAACAACTCTCCAAATTACGAGGGAAGATAAATCCAGACTATTAGTGCATGACAGAGGATAAACTGCTGTGCAGAATATTATCTGCGGGGTCACATCTGTCTGTCATTGATGCAGAAATCTAACAATGGATGCACTCTCAGAGAGCTGGTGTCCCTAGATAGGCTTTTTAATGCTCAAAGTGGACCTTCCAGAAAATTTACTAGTTTGTAGAAATAAATTCTTGTCAAACTTTACAGCAACAGAAAGGCTCTACTATTTTATTTTTATTATTATTAATATTATTATTATTATTAATAATCAAAAGCCATCATTCAGTTTCAAATCAGCGACTTTGCTTAGGCAGGAATGATCTGTCTGCTACAAGCAAGAAAAATGTTTCCTCAGTGCCACCTTATCATTCAGACTATTTTACCTCCTTGTATTCCAAATAACACTTCATTCATAATCCAGTTTATGTTTGCTACCCAAAAAGCTATTCCTAAATTTACAGAATAGTATTTTGAACACTTGCTGCACTAGTCTCTGATCTGCTGGTGACATGGATAATGAGGAGCCAGCTCTGTTTGCTGCAGTGCAGTAACAGTGATGACATTGATAACAAGGAGTAAGATGTGTATGCTGTATCCTCCGACTTCAAAACCATTCCGGTGGTTCCAGTGACCACCAGCAATTGTCCTACAACAAGTCCCAGCAACTTATTTATTTAGGAGGTAAGCATATTTTGGATAAGCATTTATTCCTATGGATAGCTGGCTATGTGAAGCTCTTCCGGCTAGGACTAGATAGGGTTAAGAAGGTGGGAATCTGCTAGCTGCTCCTAGTAGGAAGATTTTAGAAACGGAGGCAGTGCTGTCCATTCAGGAAGCGGTGAGAGGGCTGGGTGGGCCAAGCTACAGACCAAGAAAGTCAAAAACTTAAAAAAAAAGAAAAATGAATTTATGTAAGAAATAAAGAATTTGCATTTTCGTAGGGATAAGAAAAGGGTGCAGTATCTCAGAAATTCAGATTTATTAAAACAGGGATGTCAAACTCTGGCTCGAAACTTCCTTTTTTTTTGGCCCCCAAAAGAACTTTTAATATGAATTGCAGCTGGCCCACCGCTACTGAAATCCGTAGTAACGGCGGCCCAGCTGCAATTCATATTAAGCTGTTCTATTTTTGCGATTGATGCCACTATTACCGTCATCACTCGCATCTATAGACCAGTAACCTCTCTGCCTATGGGTGGCCCCGCATTTTAAAGACCAAAGTAATCTTGTGAATTGCCGGGAATTATAGTAGCGGCATCACTCCTGTCTATGCGATGACCCCGTGGAGTTTATACTGACAGGTATGCCAGAGAATTGTGCCAGAGAATGCAATGTGAGACCAAATGAATGCAACAATTCATTTGGTTTCACATTGCATTCTCTGGCAAAGTAAAACAATTAGAAAAAATATTAGGAAGAAACAAGACTACTTACCCTACTATACTTCTGAAAACCATGCAGATTACACCAAAGTGAAAGTTTTGTCACACTCCAGGATAAACAAAATACAAAAGACTTTTTATTTTTCTATCATGTGGAGTTGCAATGATCATGAGAATGGTGACCAAGCAGCCCAGAACTACATGGGGGAACTT
>NW_027320197.1:0-3135 GCF_032062135.1 Pyxicephalus adspersus
GGGGGGGGGGAGTTAGAAATGTAGAAACATTTACCTCACTGATGCAGAGCGTGGTCTGTGCTCCCTGACATCCATCACCCATCCTACATGGCTTTCCACTGGTGGATTTGAACTGTGCCGGGTTTTCCTCTTTCTTGGGGTCTACAACACAACAGGGGATAAATTAAGTCCCACACCATCACTTGAATTTAGTACTATAGTTTATTCTGATGACCGTGTGAGGTTAGCAAATGAATCATTTATAATCAGCATATGAATTACTTTATCTTCAGTACATTCACATAAAGCCATGCAGCCAGTTTGACCGACAAGAGTTGGGAAAAAACTTTACACTGCCAGAGGCCTTTGAATGCAGGAGTGCCTATACCAGGTGCCCTTTAGATGTTAAAAACTATAAAAGTATATAAAAGTGTTATAGGTACTCTTGCATTCAAATTTTTTTTTTTTAAATACTTTTACACTGAAGTGGTGCCTCAAAGTAATTTCATAAAAAGACATTCTCCCCCCCCCCCCCAGCATTTTAATAGCAGCAACAGTTTGTTTTTCAGTAAAGAAATCTCAGAATTATCCTCCATTTAATAAAATGTCACATGCAAACATATATAGCCATTTTAATCTTCACCTGGTTATCAATAGATTTTGCTTCTTTAACCACTGGGTAAAAGCGTGGTGTCTTGTTGGGATCCTGAAGGCGAGGAGTACGAGGAGTTCGAACGGGTGACTTTGGAACACCTGCGGGTACATAAGGCGATACATAATCAAGATTTGGTGCTGGTGTTTACAAGACCATCAACACAGCTTAAAGCTCTATACAATGTTACCTTGAGGAAAGATCGGAATAGTTGGCGGACTCTGTGGCACATCTGATTGTTCGGGTAGTTCTGGTGCAAGACAGTCAAACTCTTCTTTACTGATGAGATTTAACTTCTTAAAGTTTTCAATCTCCTGCTAAATTGTGGAGTGGGGAGAAGGGAAAAAAAGAAAAAAAAAAAAAAAAAAACACTTTAGGTTTTAATGGAGCACTATTGAAGATGCAACTCATGACAATACAGATCTGTAGGTGGAGGATAAAAGTATCGATCTGTCCCAGGATTAAAATGTAATGCTTTTGCATGAAAATATAGACAGATTTAGAACACTAGGAGGGTTAATCTGCTGTATTTCTTGCACTTTATTTAAATTGCCTCTGCTGAATGGGTAAACTGTGAAGCAAGTTTTCTAGTATTGCCATTTGCCTGCATTGTCTCATTGTGCTTACAAGCCATCTAACATTTTGTCTAAGAATTTTACATTATTTGTGGAGAAATTGCAAAATTGCATATAAGATTTCAAGGTGGTATTTTTCAGGATATTTGTTAGCACACCTCTATGTAAAGTGTAAAAACAACATTTAAATGAAACATTTGATGTCAATTGGGATAACTGCTTTCTGGGCAGCCTCATCTCCATTCTCTCACCTTATTATCAATATGTAAAATACTACTAAACGCTTTAGTATGGGCTATGAATACACACCGCATGGTGGGCAGTTTCACTCGGTGTTGGCCAGTTAGTGATGTCACTGAAGTCATTAGCCTAGAGAAAAAAAAAATAAAAATAAATCACCAATGTTCAATAACCACACACACACACACACACACACACACACACACACACACACACACACACACCAGTAAAGGAGGATTACAGATAAAGATTCACCAAATAGGAGAATTGCAGCACAATTTAATGCCTTTCATTCTTAAAGCTCAAAGAATTCGACACATTCTATTTTTAGTGTGCTTTCTGGGTTTTGTAAATCACATCAAGATCAGGTTTTGCTGTGCAAAAATTTAACTTTTTTAAAAGAAATTACACAAAATGTGTTTTTTAACAAAGCCCCAGGAGTAGTACGCATTAACACATTACATTAATTACAACATATAAGCAATGGCTTTGTTGACCAAGCCAATCCTAACCTTAACCCCAGCACCAGTCCCAAGTCTTTACAAAGTTCTGTGATCACTGGTGCTTAAAGGTTTTGCTTTTAAACCAATTGATCACCAGGAGTGAAATGATGGTTAAAATGGCCTGGACACTACAAGCAAGCATGTGCACCAACCTATTCAGCAGCCTAGGTTTCCTCCTGTGCACCTTCACAATACACACAAAAGGTAGGAACAAGAATGTGTATAAAAAGAAATCACTACCTTTTTAGACCCAGGTTTTGAAGCTCTAAAAATTCTTGCAGGACGTGGCACATCTAAAAAAAGCAGACATTTATTTGTAACAGAACAGTATTGACAGTATTAACTTTGGACAAAGTCTTACTACATGTACATTAACAGCACCATGAACACTTAGTTTTGGTTTCATGTTAAATGTATAGTTTATTATTTCAAACATTGACAGGCAATTGCTAGAAGGAAAAGAAAAAAAAATGATTGGGCTGCCAATGCACCTGAACACAAACAAATTGGACACACACCATTATTTTCCAACAAAGCACACCAGTAGTGCATTACCTTCCACTGTGGTGTGCTGCAACATCTATGGGTTGAGCCAAGCTGTTTTAATGTGTTGGGGTGCTACACAGAATGAATGACACTAAAGTATGATTCACACGTAATAAAACAGAGAAATAGACCAGAGTAAATGTGCCCTTCATGTCAAAAGGCATGTTAGGATACAAGACACCAATGAGCATGTTGTCATGTGTTGTGTTCAACAGCCCATTCATTTGGCTAAGCAACACCATAGACCACATTACACAAAAATGTAGTGCATGCCATATTGTGTTGCTGGTCTTAGCTGCCATGCATCCTCAATGACCAGTAAGCACACCACAACATATTATGTGTGTTGGGTTAACACATTTATTACAACTACGATTGCATTAATACAAAATTAAATTGGCAATCTCTGAAATCAAAGTATGGTGTGGGTGCAAAGGCTAATAAAAAAAATGCTATCAATAACCACACGTTCCCTGAAGTTGACGACTTACATAAAAGTGTAAATAATAAATACAGTGCCGCAATGTAAGGGCAAGCCATCTGGCCTATCCTGACATGGCCTTGGTAAGGGAGAATTCTTCTACAACCCTCCAAAATCCACCATCTCACCCTCATCTACCCACTTTCTCTTAACCATCAC
>NW_027320198.1:0-3135 GCF_032062135.1 Pyxicephalus adspersus
CCATTGCCTTGACAGTCAATTGCTGTGGTAGTTACAAACCAATGTGCTGATTTATGTCTTACTGTACACACCAAGGGCAATAATAAATACAAATACTTTTTTATGAAGAAATTGGTATGCTGGCAACATATGTCCCCCCTCCCAAAAAAACACCCAAAACAATGGTCATAAATTCCAAAACAAATAAAGTTTCTTTTTGGTATGGCAGCTCAATAGCTCACGTGACTTTTGCTTAAGTTCACTGTTTAGGTGAGTTTTTTACCACTGCTCATATGTCAAAACATATTTCTCAGAAATACCCACCTTTCTATCTGTTATCTACCTTCTTGTAAGTTACCAGCCACCCTGTTACCTCCGTGTTTGACCTTCCCAGCTGTAGTATCTCCTCTACTGGTGGATGGTTTATCCCTCTCCTAAACACTTATGATATGAGACTCCATGGCTGCCTTGCTCTAGCTTTCCCTGGATTTCCAGTTCTCACTCTTTACTTAATCCTATAGAAAAATATTATATGTTTTTGTTTCTTACATTTTCATTTTAGATGTCCCAACTGGATTATGCATTTGTCCTTTTTGAGTTTCTCTGTGTCATGATTGTATTACTCCTGTTGTTTTGGGCTCATTGCCCTAAATAAAGAATGTATGAACAAAGAATTCAAATCTAAAAGAAGCAGCAGATTAGAGACAGCATACAAAAGGACAGTAAGTCTGTTCTTCTTATGTCTCTGGTTGTTAAACACTCTGGGGCTGCCCCGGATAGAAGCCAATCATCCCACTAGTATATTTTTGGATCAACACGCAGAAAACGTATCTAGCCAAATGAAACCCAAGCAAACATGGAAATAAATATACAAAATTAATTCAGGAAGTCCTTGGTAATCACTAAATTTAGAACCCCTTCTCTGAAAGGCTATTGGGCTAAAAATGTTATCACAACCCTACCCATCAACTAGCCAACAATCTGAAATGAAGGAATACAATGGGCCAAAATTGAAAAAACATTATGACTTCTTTATTACCAAAATAAATGGTGACATATTTATTTTCTCATTAAGAAAATGTGATGTATGTTTTTAAACAATAATAGAAACACAACTGAAAATTAGGAGCTATAGGCATCTATGCGTGGATGCCTTCACAGTATTAGTGCTCTCCACCCTGTACAGGATTTTTTGCTGCAGTTTCGGAAAAGTAGGACAACTTATGTCTTTCAGGTTATACAGAGTTTTCTCCCAACCCTACAGCAGAAATATTGTGAAAGATGTAATACCAAAAAAGTAAAAAGCTGAAATGAATAGTATTTACTACTGTACATTATACTCGAGAGCTCTCATGTAACGAAAAGGGCAAATAAAACTTCAAAGCCATTCTCTCAAACAGCCTGACATTGTGCTTTGAAATATAAACCAACTTTCCCGCAATGAAACAAAATAGAGTTGAAAAGAGCATGAAGTTTCCAAGCTGAAAGAAATTATATCAAAGAGAAGCTATTGTCTATATATATATTTATATATATATATATATATATAAATAAATAAATGTTATCACTAATTAACCTTATTCATTTGCTTAAAATATATATGCACATAGGTGTAGCCAAAAATCATAGCTTCCATCTATCTCTGACAACCCTGACAAGATGGTTCAATCCCTCTTTCCTTTAGTTGTCCCTCTTATTGGTATAATGTACTATTTTAAAACAAACCTAAACCCCCAATACTCTTTGTCCCTGTTGTGACGCAGGCACTGCAATCTCATTCCTTCTTCTCTTCCCAGTTGCAATCTTCAGCCATCTTGATTGTCTGGACCGAGATGAACTTCTGTTTTAGTCCTGGCAGGGGCCGGGGAAGCCGGGATTTCCAGGTATCCTGGCAAACAGCACTGAGATGTACATGCTCAGCTCAGTGATTTTGATGGTTCCAAGGAAGCAATCGGGTAGGTAAGAATGCTTATTTCAGAAAGGACATCAATTATCTTTTTATGCAATTAAGCCCTGCCTGGCCACAAATATTTGTTCTGTTTTAAATTTGTAGAGGATATGCTGTACTAAAACTTTTAATCTGACTTTCCTGATGGGTCAGGAAAGCTCCCTTGGGCTATCAATTGTACCTGCCTGTTTGGAAATTTTTAGTTACCTAAACCTATCTCTCCTCACTGCTTTACCAGCACAAAATCCTTACCTGGTGCCCTTTAGGAGTCAGGATCTTTGGCCTTGCTTGTTTGACCAGGCGGGAATACCATAACTCATAACAAGACTAAGATCATTTAGTCTTGGCAGCTAGGTATGTCAAAATCGTACACTGAGCTGCACACACAGAGCACATTGTACATTACAGAAAAGATATTGAACAGGCAGGTAAGTTTATTTTATTGCAGCATTAGACATCTCCTGTCCCTTCGGCAATAAAAAAAAACCCTGTGTGCTTGCATTTTTTTTTTTTTTTAGCTTTAGTTAAACGTTTACCCTTTTCCACTCCAATTAACATAAAAAGTAAAGATTTCACTTTAGATATACCTAAAAAATTCTTAGAAAGAACAGACCAATGCTTGAAGAACTTTTCTCATAGCCTTATAATTTTACCGATCTAAGTGAATGCCATTCATACTCAAGGGCATGTGCATAATGAATAGTGTTGTTAAGACGCAGCAATATAGAAAGCATGTTTCATGTACTAGTAAAAGTTCAAAACTCCACAGATAGTAATGAGCTAGTTGCTAGCTTGAAGAAAAATGCATGGGGTATTGCGTATGGCTGTGAATTCGTGGTTAACAGGCTCATTTTCCTACAGCCACAAACAACTGGTAACTTTTGATGCTAAACCGTCTCAAAATTGGACTCATTTTTACACTTAATAAATTAAATGCCTAGTGAGCTTATAGGCTACAAATCAAATTTCCTTTTTTTTTTTTTTGTTTTCTAAAGAGATAGATGCAAATAAATTGTAGGATTATTATAGCTAACTTTGGATTAATATGTATTAAAGCATGTTGTCATTTGAAAGGCAGCACAGTGCAAGGTGGTGTGGTTGATATACTTTCAAAGTAAAATTTTACTTTTTAATTTGAATAATATTGACAATTTATATGGTAACCTAAAATTTTCCCTCAAGGGTATATTAAAAACATATGTAAAAAA
>NW_027320199.1:0-3134 GCF_032062135.1 Pyxicephalus adspersus
CCATTGAAAGAAACTTGAAAGGAGCGATCAAACAGATAGGAAGCAAACCAAGAGAGAGCAGTCCCTCAGACGATTTGACCGAGAATGTTTGTTGAACAGTTGGAATAAGCTGAGATCATAATGTAAGGGATGTCACAAAGGTAAGTATTGTTTATTATAGCACAGGACTCACAACAAAGCAACATGAGGAAGCCAGTTAGGCAAAACGTGTCGGGCTACGAGACGTTTTCGTTATTACTCTAATAGGGATTTGGCTATATAGTTTATCAGTCAACCTTCCCATGCTTTAATGGGAGGGACCAAACAAATATTATGTTGTATACTATGATTTAAGCTCAAAATTTATTATTTATCTTTTACAATATATTGCCGCACAAAAAACCCTTGCTATCCTCTGTCTTTTTTTCCTGAGTCACATAGTTATTACGCTTTCATCCAGTTCAATGTATTTAAATGAGAAATATGGCCACTAAGCATTTGAAACACTTCAAATTGGTTGAAAAATGCTTTTGAATCTTTTGAGAGGTCTAGGGATAGACTGAAGTATATGGTTGCTAACTCTTTGAATGGATTACAAAGCCCCTAAACATTGTATTATTACTTGGTATTGTAATTGCTGAAGGTAGATGGGCATTGAGGATCTGTGGGAATATGTCCTAAAAGAAAAAAATAAACAATGTGTTTTTTTATTTTACAAACCATTTGTAATGTTGGGAATACATTGGTTTTAATAGTATCCCTCATTATCATTTTATCTACTAGGTGGTGCTATGTTTGTATTTATTTACAATTAATACAGCCTGATAGTTCCCAAGTTAGGGACATCTGACATACAGACGCCTTCTAGATATGAACGGGGCTTCCCTGCTAGTTTGTGTGCAGCACAGAGGCTTGGAGGGGGGAGTGGCAGTTTGCATGATTTGCAGATTTGCAGACTAAACTCTATGTGCAGCCTCTTGTAACTTTTTAAAGACCAAGACAATTTCTGCAGTTGTTACTTTTTGCATATCAAAGCACAACTTGCTCCAGAAGTTTTTTTTTTTTTTGCTTTGGTAATTTGTTAATAACTCACAGTGAGGATTTTATGCTGCCTAATAATATGTTCAGATAAACATCTGTCATTGCATTTATTTAAATAATGTAAAAATAATGTATCTGTTCCGACTTACATACAAATTTAACTTAAGAACAAACCTACAGTCCCTATCTCGTATTTAACCCGGGGACTACCTGTATTGTGTTGAATTCACAATTTATAAATGGAACACAATGGGCCTGATTTAGTAAAGCTCTCTAGGGAACTGGAGAAGATACACTTTCATCAGTGAACCTGGATTAGTTAGCAAACCTGAAATTATTCTTCTCCAGGATTAAAAACATTTGCTAACAAATAGCATATGACTTGCTGAATCACTCAGGTTCACTGATGGTGTATCTTCTCCTGCCTTGGAGAGCTGTAATAAACTGGGCCCAATGTGTTAACATGTTTATGTCTGATTGTGATTGACAGCTAGTGCGCTGTAATAATTAAAAAAGTAATGATAATACAGCAATAAACCATTGGATAATAAACCAATAAACCTGTCAGAACAGATATGTAAGTAAATAATTTTGCTGACTTGTAGGTGTGCATTCTAGGGTTTTCCTTAACCAGCTGTTAATCCTGGGCGTGCTCCAGACTTGATCGAAGTACAAAGGGTTCCTGTGACACACCCTGTCCTGCTTCAATGCACCTTCCCCCTACAATTGTTGGCAATGCTGAGCTGTCATAATGACAACTAGGGTTGATGTATAAATACAGCAACTGTAATAAAAATGGCTGTCAAAAAATGCATTGCGTAAACACTCTTCAGACATAAGGTACAAACTAACATTGTTACTTTAAATTGTGTTTTTACTTTTTTTTTTTTTACTTACAAATGTTTAAAATTCCTTCACAACATATGAGAACAATTTCCTTTAATCAATAAAATACATATGGGAATATTCTGTTTTGAGCCAAGATGCATTGTAGCTAATATTTATTATAATGTCCAGGACTCATGAAAGCAGTATGTTGTCCTACCGACTTTCAATTTCAGCCCTAACCCCCCATACCCAAAGTTAATCATTTTCCATCTCATGCCTAACACTAACCTTCTCTATGAGTGCCTACCTAAGCCTCAAGTTAACCTATATATCTAACCCCCAAGAATAACCATTTTTATGCTGACTCCATCAGTAACAGATGCTGTGTTTTTCTGGATAACAATATTTGTCAAGGATCCTGACTTCATCAAGGCAGCATAGCAAGATTTCTGGATGCAGGAGCTTAAATATACTGGGCGTTTGTGATCGCAATATTTCAATGGTGCATCTCAGATTTCTTCTCCCTAATCTAGGCAAGGTGTGCTTGTACAGCAGGTGGAACGTGGCTTGCGGACGGTTGGATGAAATTTTTGTTATCATGTGTCCCTGAAAACTCCAGAGATTGTCTTCCTGGTGATAACAGTATAACGGTGTGCAAGCAACTCTATCAGGAGCTGTGACAGAGGGGGCAGCTAGAGGAATCCAATATATCCCAGGCATGTCACATTCATATTAACTGAATAGTTAATAATATCCACCTACAAATGGCTGGGAAACTTTTTGGTCTTCCCAGGTAAAAAATTATTGGTAAACCCAAAAAGTTAACGTTGTCATCAAAAATTATGGAAATTTATTGCAATGCCAAAGAGGTTTCATTAGATGAAAAAACGATTAACCATTAGGCTGATGTTATACAAAAATGTGAAAACAAACCAAATCATGTTTAAAAAAACGTCAGCTATCATAACATCCCAATAAATAAACTTTAAAAAGCATAGACCAGTAATCCAACACACCTAGAAGTGGCAGATACCAACATTGCCCATAGTTCTTCAAATTTTGAATTTTGAATTTGATTTTGAATAGCTAAATGTATAGGTTTAATTGACAAACCACACTTGGAAAGAAAAGTAGGCAATTGACCTGTTTTGCCTGGAGTTTAAAAGCACCCAAATAGTACATACTTCATCCAAAGTCATGCAGGTCATATGCAGCTTATGCTACTATGTGTGCTACTCAGTAAAGTCAATGTAAATATAACATTTATTCCAAATTTGTTTTATTGT
>NW_027320200.1:0-3131 GCF_032062135.1 Pyxicephalus adspersus
ATGTCTGCTAATACCGTGAAAGCATTTGGGTCTCTTGCATGCTATTGATAAAAGGCCACCATGCCTTGTTGACAATAGGTACAAAACCTTTTTATGCTCCCATACGAGGACCTTTCATTCTCTCATTTGTGGCTATGGCCTCATAGGCTTTCCCATAACCAGAACATCTGTAGGAAAAACAGTTTATGTTCCAGGTCCAAAGAATAGGGGAGGCCTATGTTTTGAGCGTGGGGGAAATGTCTGACTCATGTCATGGCTTCTATGCAGGATAGATGTTTCTGCCACCTGAGCCACTTACCACCCCAGGCTTTTTCTAGGTGATTCAGCATGGGCCTTTGGAAGAAGTTTACCCTTAAGGCCAAGTTCTTGGCCCGCACGGCCATTCAAGGGTGGGATTAGCGAGTGTCAAAGCTTTGCTCTGTAAAGCCCTGGGTAGGACTGAACCCAGAAGAGGATTGGTATGGGTGGTTTTACCCAGGTCAATGCCAACCAGGCATAACATATTGGGCTGATGGCCCTGGTTGGAGATACCATTCCAAATTCCGCCAGTGACACATACATACAAGTGATCAAAACATCTGGCAGAAAGAACCTCTTCCAGAACTGACTTCCTTTACGGCTCTGACATATCAAACTAAGAAAGTCAAAAGAAAGAGGAAGCTGGAAGATGTTAAAAGGTTTTATCACAAGTTCCCTCATTGACTGTCAACTACATCAGTGCCAGTAGAAGCCTTTGAGATAATTTAGAATTCATGGACAGTAGACATGGACATGACCTGTAGGTGACCTGCTTCCACTGGGTCTTACATGCCAGTATACTTGGGCTTTAAAAACCTACTCAATGGTATCCAAAGCTCATCAATACAGGTCCTCCATGAGCTGCCACCCTTTACCACACCCAACAATAATGATGGATCAATTGTTTGGTGCACTTTGCTTAACCCAAAGAACTTTGTCCCAATCATGAAAAGACCACATGGTTGTCCAATTTTACCCAGAAGTTAGCTTTTCTTGAAAATGAAAAACTGCTTGATGCAAACAAAAAGCCTACCAACACAGGGCCTAAAACAGGTCCTCTACTAATACCCAACCTTCACCATGCCCAACAATAACAATGGTACCATTGTTTGATACACTTTGCTTAACTCAAATTATTTTGTCTCAACCATGAAAAGACCACTTGGTTGTCAAATTGTACCCAGAAGTGAGCTTTTCTTGGAAATGAAAAACTGCTTGATGCAATCTAAAGCCCATCAACACAAATCCTAAACCAGATTTCTCTATAGGCACCCAGCCTTCCCCATGCCCAACAATAAAAATAGAAACTTTGTTTGATACACTTTGCTTAACCTAAAGAACTTGGGTTAAGAACTGTCCCAAAGATGGTGATTTGGGTATAGATAACCCAATAAAACATTTTGTTTGACTTATTATTGATCTTTCCCCATTTCCTTCTCCCGATCCTTTATGTGTCCCATACATCATATCATGGCATGTACACCAACTTCTCTCTCTCACTCGGCACAACACACAAATAAATTAACACATTTGTATTCCAATTGTGATTTTGCAAGTACAGAAAAAAAAAAACCTTCATTTAATCTCTGTCTCACAAGCCGGAAATGTAATAACCAGGTTATAGCAAGCTCAGGCATTTGAAATAAAACTTTGCAGTACTAATGTTTTCCTAACTGCTTTCATATTGTAATGATATTTTTCCAAGCTCTGAGTTTTATTTGATCTTAAATACCTTTTTGGGGAAGTCCAGTGAGCTGGCTCTAATAAAATCATGCTATTGAAAAAAGGTTTAAGTGGAAGATTCGGAATGAATTACAAAACGGCATGCAAGAATACCAGTAAAAGCTGCAATAAAAACCGAGGGGATGGGAAGGCTCCCGCTGCATTTAAAGGTACAGGCTGGGTAGGTGCATTATATCTGTGAGCTATAGGAGGAGTTCTCCCAAAAATAAAGGCTGCAGAGATCACGGGCCAGTAAGGAGTTGCCTTAAAGTACAGTAAGCCCATTGTAGGGGTTGTGAATCTGACATTCCCTGCAGTAGAATCTTCCAGGTCCATGTGTTTCAATGGCAGTAATTGATTATTGACTAGGTAATGTTGCAGTGAACGTCTGATTCATGGTTTTATTAATAGACTCTATTGTGTGCTCACTGTATCATTTATATTTTTTAGGTTAAAATTTTAAAAAACTTTAAAAACTTTTTGAAAACTTTTTTCATTATTTGTTGTATTTCAGTGTCCCATTGGAGCCATTTCTTATCTATGTGCATCAATATGGATATCTTGGTCCATGTGGATGATAACTGAAGTTTTGGGGCGGGATTCCTGATGGTGACAACAGTTGGCCATAACCACACAATGGGCCTGATTTATTAAAGCTCTCCAAGGCTGGAGAGGATACTTGCAAATCAGATCCCTGTGGCTAATGAAAACTTCTAAGCATGCCATCATGGATGGAAGATGGATTCTCTGTTGGACCTGTTGTGTCAGTCTAGGACATACATATCATCAACATTCATTTATCTAAAGGTCAACTATATTCTCAATATATCCCTGCCCAAATAACCCTTCAATTGGAGCACCCATTTACCAAAATTCGGTATACTTACCTTATTCCAGATGTCTTAGATCTGCTGACCCAAGCAGTGTTTGATATGTGACTTGGTAAGTCCAAGGTATTTGCCCACATTGAATGTTAGGCTTCTAGCTGCTGATGGCATCAGCAACACTGCCTGATTGATTTAATTGACAATGGTGGCTTCTCCTATCATTGTAGTTCAAGGCAGGGCAGACTGATCATTTTTATAGCGCCAACATTTTACACAGCGCTGTACACTAAATAGGGCGATTAGTGCAATAGTTGCAAATAAACGACAGATACAGTCAATGACACAGGAGGGGGAGAGGACCCTGCCCCAAAAAACTTAAAACCTAGGACATTATTTAAAAAACAATTTACACATTAGTTTGTATAACTATTGGTCTTATATCTACTTTTAGACAATTTACATATACGAGATGATTGCCTAAATCAAACGTGTGTACAACCATTTCTCCAATGTTGTTCATTGATCCATCTTTGCATCAATCGATCAATGAAGAACCAAGTGGGG
>NW_027320201.1:0-3130 GCF_032062135.1 Pyxicephalus adspersus
ATAATTGTATTTCATGACTGTATGATTGTATTCCGCCCTCCCAGTGCACTGGTGCTCCGCACACATCTCAGATCTGTTTGACCACTTGTGCTGGTGCCTCCAACAGTTTGCTGCTGTTGCTGTTCTACAGTGGGGGAATCCTGGGGAGTATGCCCCCTGCAAGATGCGGCAGGTCGCCCAATGCCACGTCTTCCCCTGCATCTACCGATCATCTTTTACTTATTCGGGTAAAAATGCACCTGTACCAAATGGTTTCCTTGGTAAATAGGAACAGATATCAAACATTGAAATCTTTGGATTTTTTTAATAGTAGGACAGAATTTTTGTGTACCAAACTGGCTTCTTTGGTGAATAGCAAGAGGTGTCAAACACTGAAATATCTGTATTTTTTATTAAGTAGGACATATACTTTTTTTTATAAAACTGTTTTCTTTGGTTAATATCAAGAGGTATCAAACACTGAAATATCTGTATTTTTTATAGAAGAAAACACATTTTTCTGTACCAAACTGGTAAATAGCAAAAGGCATCAAAGACCCCAGGGGTCTGCAGGGCAAATGTAACTTATCCACTTAAGGATAAAAAGCACTACTGCACATTGAAAAAATACAGTGGTTATAGTGTAAATGGGGAAATAAAAATAAATCCAGCATGTCAGCGTTAGATCTAGGAAAAACAGCAGATTGATATAATGGTTGAGTACCATAAAAACAGGCTACAGCAGTCCCTGAGATAGCCCACAGAATACTAACAGTATTGCCATTCAAATATTTCCTGAGAAGGAAGAATCTACTGTAGCAGGTAAATTCAATAAAAACAATTCAATAAAAGCAATCACAAAAACTAGAAAAAATTGAGTTCTGTTGCAGTAGACACACAACATAAAACGGCTGCAGTCACAGAGTAAACAACATTAACCTTCATCATCAAAAATCAACTTTACAACTTTATTTGCATTTTACAAAGTTACAGCTAGCAGATAGAAAAAGGCAGTCCCCTACAGACCAATGTCTCTAATAGCTACCGTTTCTACACTGTTCAAATAGGTGATGGCCTCAACCTGCTGTTGCCGCCTGCCCAGTACCCAGCTCTAGATGCTACCGTGTTTCCCCGATTTTAAGACATCCCCATTAAATAAGCCACCCCCGATTTTTGAAAAAATAATTTAAATAAGACACTCACCCATGAATAAGACATCCCTCGATATTTGATCCTGTGTGTGTCTCCTTGATGCTGGCTGCAGCGTGATCATGAGTGACTTTCAACAATAAATGTGTACTGTAGTCTTCTTCATGGAAAAATAAGACATCCCCTGAAAATAAGACCTAGGGCATATTTTGGCATTTCAAAAAATATAAGACAGTGCCTTATATTCGGGGAAACAGGGTAGTTACCAATGCGGTCAACACTCCGTCTCAGAGCCCACCGCCTCCTCCTTCTGCTGTCACTGCTGCCGCCTGCCCAGTACCCAGCTCTAGGTGTCAGTTACTAATGCCGTCCACACTTCGTCTCAGGGCCCACTGCCTACTCCTCCTGCTGTTGCTGCTGCCTCCTGCCCAGTAACCAGGTCTAGATGCCAGTTACCAATGCCGTCCACACTCCATCGCAGGGCCCATCGCCTCCTCTTCGTGCTGTTGCTGCTGCCACCTGTCAGTACTTCATTCACTAAAATTGTACACGTCTGGGTGGCATTGACGATGCACTGTACCCAGTTCTCCATGACTCTTACCAATGCAGTCTCCCTGGCAACAGCTGACCAGAGGCCACACATTGCTACTACTCTCGATGTCCCACACTCTGTCTCTGGTCCTCCATCCTTTTGCCTAATGTCACCGCACTACTTGTCCACAACTTTATGGGTCATGACTGTGCTTGTGTAAGGCCCTACCAGCACTAGAGCTCACCAGATGCCAGTCCCCCAATCTAGTTCCTCAATCCTCATCTATAGCAAGCCCTTGCACAGAGGTCATACACAGGTAATCCATCTGCAGAACACGGTATTCAAGGGTTAAAACAAAACAGAGTCAGGGTCACAGGCAAAGGGCAGTCTAGGCAGCATCACCAGGAGCAGGTCAGTTAGCTTAATGCTACAACAGGCAATTGGTGACAGTGATTAGACAAGCTTTAAAGTCCTGGCAGCCAATGGCAGGGCAGGATGAAGCCATATACATCTCAGGCTGCACTGCTAAAAGGAAAGATGAATGCTGCTATTTCTTTGTTCTCTTTGATGCTGCAAGCCACACTGGTGGACAGAAAAAATGGTTTGATACTGCGGTGGAAAACAGCGTGCAATTGCCAGCCAGATAAGTGTCTCCTAACAGCATGTTTTGAGATTCTAAAAGTGACATAAATTAAATCACAATAAATAAAAGTAAAAAAAAAGGACAACTTGGTCCACCATGTCATGTAAAACCTAGGCATACTTAGCTTTCGTTGAAAAGATGGACTTTTTTGTGCTTGGAAATTACTCAAAAGATTGCAATTATTCCTCATTCACCTTAGAATTTTCTGTAGATAAAGTCCTAGAATCCTTATCTTCTATCCTTATCTACACAAAACACCCATTGTACCATGGACCATGAGCCTTGGTTGTAAAGCACAATACCAATAAAAAATAAAACAATAAGGTATAGTTCTGTAAATATCTTTTTTTTTCCAAAATACGCTTTATTGAAAAATTAACATTAATTTCCAGCAATATGATGGAGCAATATTGTTAAACAGGATATACAAATAACATGATGATATGATATACAAATAACATGAGTAGGTAATGTGAAATGGATAAGTAAGCCAAATACAACCGTTCGTTTAACAACGATAATAATTGGAAGTGTGTACGTAGCTTTAGAATCGCTTGCAGCAGCAGGGAAGATAAGGCAAATAGTTGTCAGTCCTCTTCTCCGCAGCCTGTGCATCCCCGGCTTCCCTTTGGATATAAATGGTTCCTCTGCATCCCCTGCTCTGAGACTGTGCAGCTGAAAGGGATTGTGCTAAGGCTAATGGGCAGAGTAGTTCCTGATTTGCCATTGGCTGCTGGGGTTTTATAGCCTCTCTGCTCCCAATGTTCCATACCTGTTGTAGTGTTAGCTGGACTAATCTGTGCTGGGGAGATTATGGTGTGGTTTTC
>NW_027320202.1:0-3130 GCF_032062135.1 Pyxicephalus adspersus
AGTACTGTTTGGAATATTGTTAAGGTTATATTGTTAGTCACAATTCTTTTAATAAAAAACATCTTTGTGTTGGTTACATAAAAAAACAATCGTCATTCATTTTTCACTCATCCATCTTCAGCAGTGTGATCAGACTGGACAACACTGTCACTTATGGGTCTATCAAAAAGCAACAAATCTGACATTCACTTAAACATTTCCCGGTGGAATATCAATAATTGCCTTTGAAGAAAAAGGGATCCTAGAAGGTTCTTCACTGGAGAATGTTTCAGTAAATGTCAGAATCATTGCTTTAAAACAGACCTTCTTCATTTATCCAGAAATTAGGATGGACAGAACAAAATCATCTAATAAAGGAAAAGTCATAGATCCCATAAATATCTTTTTAAAATGGCTGTAGTGGTTTGGGTAAAGTTCTACATGTTAATTGACTGAACCTTCTTAACTTATACCGTGTTTCCCCGATGATAAGGCAGGGCCATCAAATAAGACAGCCCCCCCTTTTCATGTTAAAATGAAAAACTTGGTTTAACTCTTACCGTTGATTACTTGTCATGGATTGTATATAGGCAGCTCCCTGCTGCTGCAAGTATCCACCGGTCTGTTGCTGCATCTGTCGCAGCCGTTCTACTAGGTCAGAGCTTGGAAGAGACGTGGTATTGGTCCGTTGATTATAACTAGGTGAAAGTAATATATTGCCACTTTGATGTTGCTGCACTGGTACTTGGGTGCCATACATTGTATAGCCATGTGGAAAAGGCTGAAATACAAGAAGTGTTAAAACAAAGAACAGCAATGAAGTTTGCAAAGCACCATGCCCAATACCCAGAATAAAAGTCATGGCACATTGAAGCACACACAGAACACAATATACCAAGCACAATGGTCATGGCACATACTGTAGCAGCACACACTATATCCAGCACACTAGACATAGCACATAGTAACACACCAAATTGTTGAAACACTGGAATGGATCATAGCAGCACAAAACATACCCAGCACAAGATACATAACACATGACAGCACACACTATACTTAGAACACTAGACATGCCACATAACAGCACAAACCATAGTCAGCACACTACTCATGGTGCATTGTAGTAGGCCCTATATCTAACACATTAGACATAACATCTCCAGAATGCTAGACATGGCACATAGCAGCACACAATATACCCAGCACACTAGACCAGGTACAATGCAGCTTACACCACTATGTCTGTGTATGTCAAGTCAGGTTTGGTATGTACAGTGTATGTGTGTTACCAATAAAATCAAGATATTGGCACATCTATTAAAAAAAAGTTGATGTATGGAGCAATTGTCACTTCCAGTTTTAGCAGCTAGACAATGGCAAACTCATGCGCTTGTTATATCTAAAGGAAAGGGCATCCAATACATTTATTAAAGGAATGACACCACTCATTCCACAAAAATGTGGTGTCAGCCCACAACAAAACACAACCTAGCTTAGGTACATGTATAAAGCTGCATAGAATACTCCATGATTGTGGGAGAGGATTACTATATTTTTTGACAGGTCATGCAACAAGGCTTTCCTTTTCCTTGCAATATATGGTGATACCTTATGCTTCATTATGTTTTTAAAGCATCTCTTTTCTCAGTCATCCAGATTTTTTTTCTTTTACATTATAAAGCAAGGTATACTTACCTAAATTTGAAGCCCATGTTTCTTGATAGTGACATTTTTTAATTTAGGGGTGCTAATCTAATATTACAGGTGTGCCTGTGCTGGCTAGTCCCAAATAGACTTGCATTCATGTCATTGGTAGTAGACTCACTTTCTGGATTCGGAGTGGACCTCGCCACTGTACAGCCAAAATTAGTGTCCACAGATAGAAGGCCCCACAACTTGAAGGCAGAAAAGACCCAATCTGCAGTGTCATGTGAATGCAACTTTGAGTATGTAAAAGGGCATTTTATTTGTATTTTTTAATTAATCCCAGTGTTCAATTTAAGTGGAGGGGGGTAAAAGGGAAGGGTGTGTGTGTGCGAGCTTAGTATTAGCAACGTTGTAGCTGTAATGCTACCATGCTCATATTTTAAAATCTGTGGTTGGTAACCATGACAGATTCAAACATAGGCAACATTTTCTTTAAACAGCTATTATGACTTCATTGTCACTGTAATACTTGGAAACTTTGGACAAGCATGACCATTCTTCAAAGAATGGGTACATTTTAATAACTTTTGATCTTTTCTACTCTAAGGATTGTGCATTTCTCAGTTATAAATATATTACAATTCCCAATGTTTCACTAAAATTTTTCATGCTAGCATGAAATGAGTTATGGATGTCAGGTATGGCTTTTTTGGTAATTTGCTATCTAACACAATATAGATGGATATACAATACCTTTCTTTCCAAACCCAACCAAAAAAAACATTCTCTCTTACTCTTTCTCACTCTACCGGTCTCTCTCCCCCATCACACTCTCTTTCCTCTCTCTTATACATGCACATACTCTCTCTCTCTCACTTTCTTCAATTAGGAGCAAAATTATAGACTATATAAATTATATAACCTTTGCATTGATTTTATTATTCACAACTGTGAATCATACAGCAAGATATTATGAAAGTAAAATATCTAAATCAGCACATAAACTGGCTGACATGGGTGTTTAATTATTTAGCATCTGGGCTGTAGTGCAGTAGATTTACCTGTGCTTGTTGAATGCCTTGATAAGGCTGGGCATGTTGTCGTACTTGATGAGAAAACATAGCAGCCTGTTCCATTGTTTGACCCTGCACACAATATATAGAATAGAAATAAAGTACATTTCTTATAGCTAAGATAATAAAGGGTTTGAACTTTTAGTTGAGGGAAAACTTAGAGCAGTTGGTCAAAACTGTGCACCATCTGTATGGGAGTTTACAAAGGAAAATGTACTTGTAGGTAGCCGACGATAGGCGACCCCTATCAATGTCATGTGAAGGAATAGGGATGTCATAACAGTTACCGAGGCTAGGGCTCCATTTGTCTCTGATCAGACCCATGGACATGATGAATAACACAAACTTAACCCAGGCACATGAGACTTGATAAGTAGTAAACCTAAATGTGCCAGATAGCAGTAAAATCAATGAGTATATTTTAGGCA
>NW_027320203.1:0-3130 GCF_032062135.1 Pyxicephalus adspersus
TACTGCTCTGTATCTGAACAGTTCATAATTTTGTTTGTTCCTATGGCAGCTATACTTAAAGCGTAGACCAGACCATAAAATGTAGTAAAGATTTGCATTTTCTTTAATATATGTTTATCCTTTTAAGATCTGTAGAATACCTGGTCATTTTATTTCAATATTTGATCTAATGTTTTATAGAGCTGACCTTTCTAATAAAAGCAAGAAATGCAAATGAAATGTATAATGCATTGCAATAGTAGGGCCTTGATGGAGTCATTGAAAGTCTATGATTTTAAAAGAAAAGATTTTCCCCGATTTTGGATAACTGGCTAATTGTCAATCCAATCCTTGTTCCAAAATAAATAATATTATTAGTATTATTAATAAAATTTATTTACATAACACCAACATATTACGTAGCACTGTACAATAAATAGTGGTTGCAAAAGAGGAGGTGAGAAACCCGCCCTAACAGGTGGGGGAAAGAATTTATTTGTGTTTGGATTACTAACACATATTAGTTCTCGTTGGTACAACATTTTAGTTAAAAAAAAAGTATTTGCCTCACTACTTACTGTTCATGATGAGATGGTTACCCTTACAGTTTGGAAAGAGGGATTTCATCTACAGTATGGTGAACTACAAGATCTATCCTCAAAGGGATCCATCCTCAAGCTAAATACCAGTCTGACAAGTATTTGATGGGTGTTGCCAGTACCAGGCTTCATACAAGGTCTTGGGGGGTCACTAAAGTCACATTGACGCTTAATGGTCCTAATGACCGAATGTAAGTCATAGACTGGCTGATAGTATCTGAATAGACACCCTATATTGTATATTGGACCAGTGAATTTTATACGCCATCCACAAAAAAGACATTAAACGGTTTGCAGCTTGCCCATGGAATTGCATGTTTGAATAGTAAAAATGCGACCGGAATTTTGGATAATTGGCTGTATGTGACAATGATATTGTATATGTCTCTTTACATTTTACTAATGGACCGTGTCAGAGTGAATGATGAGAAATAAATGATTAGCTGGTCATGCAAACAAACTCATACATTGTGAGTTATTCTTTGTCCCAAATATAAACAATGCTTAAATTAGTTTACATGTTACATAACATAGACTTGACATGTTTCATTCACTCAAACTTACAAGCTGCTGTCTGGTGACATATTTTAAAGGAAAAAAAAAAGTAGAAGTAAATAGAAAACGAAAATATTTATTTTACCTAATTTTTTCGGCTCCCTGCAGCAGCAAACGACATGAGAGGTAAATTATTCTACATTTAAAATGTAATTGTAATTATAAGTATAAGTATAATTCTTATATTCCCCCACCCTAACCCTGAAGCTGATGGATGTTGGATGAATTAGTGAATGAAGGAGGACTTGCTATGCTATTTCATGTGCAAACACTGCTTGAGGTTATACAAGCCAGGCAGCTTGGGGATCTCTATGTCTCTTTCAAATCTACAATTTAAATGACTTCTTTATTAGGATGGTGTTATTTATTATGCACTCTTTAAAATCATTGTGCAAATTCAAACTTGTTCTGGAAAAAAATTCTGTAAATGCTAGCTTTCTGGTTATTATGCTGATCTAGTAGTTTAGGTGGACTTATACTCAGTGGGTGGTGGGCTTCAGCCATAATCAGCAAGTATTCAGAGAATATTTCCCGATTATAGCACAGACTTACCTGCGTGCAGAAGCGCTGCAGCAATGATAGGTCCAGGATCCCATCATCACTGCATCGTCAGAAGGTGCTGTCTTCAACCCGACTCCATGGCAGACCTTCAAGTCCATAGCCATTGAATGGCCTGCACAGGAGTTAGGCTATGTACACACATGGGATCATTGTTATCTTTCACAATCCTTTCCAATGACTGCACGATGCATGAACGAGTGCTGTACATATGGTACTGTTCTGCTCCATGGACAGGGGAGGGGGTAGAACAATGGAGTGGCACCCCACTGGGCTCTCTCCCCTTCACTTTCATTACGATCGTTCGTCGTCCATCGTCTGTGGATCCACCAGGATGGCCATTCGGACGATGGATGATGAGTGCTGTACACATGCAAGATTATTGTCCGATATCGGCCCTGAGCCATTGCACGTGTGTACCTAGCTTTACATTTTCCTTGGCAGTTGGCACCTATATAGCGCTGAGTGCTACACTACATGGTGCATGGGCCGTGCAGTGTAGAGCTAAAATCATACTCCACCTGTAGCAGAAGATTTATTGTTGAGATTTTGCATCTGCTTTTCATTCAGAACCACCTCTTGGTGACTTTTTTTTCGTTTAGGTCCACTTTAAAGTACGTTCAGGCAACTGATCTGAGACAGGAATGTACACCAAAAGTTCTGACCAAGGAAATCTAGAAGCCAGAGAGAACCAGGCATTCTCAGAAGGAGGTCAACATTGGAAGCCCTTGTATTTTTCCCAGTACGGGATTCCTTATACAGGCACTTGTTTACGCTGTGTTGCTTTTACACAATGCATATGGTATGCATATATTGCTGAAAGCTGCATAAACTGCATGATAGTATAAGTTTAACTGTATGTCTAGACAAAATAAAAGGGATATGTGGGACATCTCTGCAATACATGCACCTCTTTGCATATTTTATCCATTTAAGGACCCTGCTAGGTTGATCTGCCAGAAATTGACTTTCTGGTTATCTTAAACTTGTGTAATCCAGCCACAAGACTTCTTGTGAACTGAAACTGTAAGACTTTGAGGCTGATTCATCAAGCAAAATCGGAAGCTCGCTCGCGCATTTGTATTCGCGATCCGAAATCGTACGCCGTCGCGCAATTCAGCAACTGAAAGAGCTTGCGCGCAATCTCCGGCAGCTTTACACTGGCGAGCTTGCATTAATAGTCACTGTTCCCCTAAAAAATCATTCTTTCTAATGGCACACATATTACCCTTAGCCCTAAAAAAAAATGTTTAATGTTTAAAACATGTATGTGCGTAAAACATGTATGTATGTAAAAGCATATTTTATAATCACTTATTTCTTTCCTGTTAGGCAAGAGTTAACCGAATTCAACTCCTCTCCATAGGCGCCTATGTAAAAGCTTCCGATGCCTTGTCGGATACGCGTGAACGAGCGCGATGTTGCGGGCCTGACATCGC
>NW_027320204.1:0-3129 GCF_032062135.1 Pyxicephalus adspersus
AATACATGATCCTCTAGTGCAGGGGTCCTCAAACTACGGCCTGCGGGACGAATACGGCCCGCTGAGGTTTTCCATCCGGCCCGCCGGCTGCTGAGGCTGCTTCTCCTGCCTGAGTTCTGGCTGCCTGCCATCTGCACTTCAGGGAACCCGGTCACGTGACACCACTGTTGCCGGGGTAACGCTGGAGCTGTCGAGCTGAAACCATCAGGCAGAGAAGAGACTGAGCAGAGCAGAGACTCACTGCTGCCTTCATTCAGTTATGACACATGATGTGAAATTTGTTACATGTCAAATAATAAAGTTCACACAAATACATTATTGTGTACTGTCTTCATTTATTAAAACAGAACTCTAGGGTGATCTATAAAAAACAATTGAATAAAGCTCTGTATTCATTAACTTTTCTAAGGTGAAGTCTTTATAATTAAGAAGTATATATGTAAAAAATGCATTTCTGAATGAAAATATGGGCATCTGGCATTTGCATTTGGCATCTTAGTCAAACTATCCTCTGTGTAACCCAGGGGTCGTCAAACTCCGGCCTTTAGGCCAGATACGGCCTAGCCGGTAGTTCGTTCTGGACTAACGCCACCTGGCGAAACCGGCCTAATGCCGGCAGGCAACACGCGGGTAGCCGGCAGATCGGCCAAGGGGCATTAGGAACCCTGGGATTCTGCCACAGCTACGGAGCCACCCCTTGCAGTTGTTTCCCTATTTACCGCGGCCGGCGTTGATACTTCCGTTGCCGCGGTAAATAGGGAAACCTCCCTGAAGGTAAATTCACAGGGGAGAGGCTTGTGGGGCTGTGGATGCCCGACCTGCCTCTCTCCTTCCTTATGTGGAGACTGCAAAGCGGGCAGGAGACAGCAGGGAGCCAGAGGGATCTGATGGTCGGGCTGCTTGGTGCACAGGGCAGGCTCTGCCTCCTGGGGACGATCAGGGCGCCCGGCGTTCAGAGCTGGAGCTGTGGGGCTCCGAGGCCAGGGAGGCGGGGACGCCAGAGGCGGAGACGGAGGTAGGCAGCCTGCGGGGGACAGAGGGGCGGGGGCCGGATCATCGTGCAGGGGCCGTATCGCCGGTGGCCGTGGGTGGGGGAACAGTAGGGCTTGCAGGACATCCTAGGTGTGTTGCGCTCAGTTTTGTTGGGTCTGGGAGGGCCCACAAGTGGTGGTGGTGTCATCGAGTGGGGGGAACGGGGGGGAGCCAGGAGAGTGCCCCTGCGGCTGTTGGACTGCAGGGTGCGACCCAGCTGGGCCGGGTGGGGGATGGAGGAATGGTCACTGAAAAGGAGAATGTGGGAAGTTGTGCGGAAGAGGTGTTGGATCTGGAGCAGCGGGAGTCTTCTGCCAGTGATCAGGTGAGTGTGGGTGACACAGCAAAATGGGAGGTCTACGTTTGTTTCGAAGGTCCCCTGGGGGCTAATTTGAAACGAGGTGCCTTCTGGCGCGAATGTTCCAGGTGAGGCGGGGCCCATGGTCTTGCTAGGTGTTTCTGTCATGGAAAAGGTCGGCCAGGAGACTTTGCTGGAAAAAAGGAGGACGCCAGTGTAGGTAGAAAGGATGGCCCCCTTTCTAAATAGATATCCGGATAGAGCTGCGGCACGATCGCTTGATTTGGGTTTTAGGTAGGGATTTCGGATACCTTGCTCGATGGGTCCCCCTCTTTTACGGGCACAAAATCTGAACTCAGCCTTGGAACGTCTGACGGTGGGCACAGCGAAATTGGCTAAGGAAGTGGATTTGGGAAGGATGGGGGGGTCATTTTGCAGAGCCGCCCATTGAGGGTTTGGTGGTGTCTCCTGTAGGGGTGGTTCCCAAAAAGGAGCCGAACAAGTTTCGGCTCATCCATCATTTGTCCTAACCTCTGGGACGCTCCGTTAATAGGGCCATTGACCCTGAGTTATGCTCCGTGTCCTATACTTCATTTGACTGTGCACTCAAATGGGTACGGCGTTATGGAAAAGGGGCTCTGTTGGCCAAGCGTCTAAATAACAAAACAGCGCCGAACAATGTTCAGGCGCCTTTTCCCCAATGACACTAACCAGAATGGCAAACGCCTGTAGCCAATTGGCAAATGTCCTAGGTATCAACCGCACACGCTGCTGCTCCTCCTCACCCTTTTTCCACTAACCCAGGCCATGATCCAAGTTAAAGCGCTCCAACGGCAACAAAGAAAAAATATCCACAAATTCCCCAGGCCAAATTTTTTCCTGCACCTCGTTTCAAATTAGCCCCCAGGGGACCTTCAAAACAAATGTAGACCTCCCATTTTGCTGTGTCACCCACACTCCCCTGATCACTGGCAGAATCCGCACCATCACCGGGGTGTTCCCGCTGCTCCAGATCCAACACCTCTCCCGGACAACTTCCCACATTCTCCTTTTCAGTGACCATTCCTCCATCCCCCACACGGCCCAGCTGGGTCGCACCCTGCAGTCCAACAGCTGCAGGGGCACTCTCCTGGCTCCCCCCAGTTCCCCCCACTCGATGACACCCCACCACTAGTGGGCCCTCCCAGACCCAACAAAACTGAGCGCAACACACTTAGGATGTCCTGCAAGCCCTACTGTTCCCCCACCTACGGCCACCGGCGATACGGCCCCTGCACGATGATCCGGCCCCCGCCCCTCTGGCCCCCGCAGGCCGCCTCCTTCCAGCTCCCGAGCCTGCAGGACTAGACACTAGAGTGCTGGAGCCCACAGGCCCGGCAGCCATGTTTCCAGGGCCTGCAGGCCCGGCCACCATGTTTCCAGGGCCCGCAGGCCTGGCCGCCATTTTGCCGGAGCCCGACAGCTCCGCCGCCATCTTCAGTGCCCCCTGCACACACGCAGTAGTCACCGAGTGTCCGGTCCCACCGCCATCTTGGAGGAGCCCGGCCGCCATACAGCCCCAGGAACAGCGCCTGGCGTCCCCGCCTCCCTGGCCTCGGAGCCCCACAGCTCCAGCTCTGAACGCTGGGCGCCCTGATCGTCCCCAGGAGGCAGAGCCTCCCCTGTGCACCAAGCAGCCCGACCATCAGATCCCTCTGGCTCCCTGCTGTCTCCTGCCCGCTTTGCAGTCTCCACATAAGGAGGGAGAGAGGCAGGTCGGGCATCCACAGCCCCACAAGCCTCTCCCCTGTGACTCCGCC
>NW_027320205.1:0-3129 GCF_032062135.1 Pyxicephalus adspersus
CCTTTGAGGGACAACTAGTGGCATGACTATTAACTTTGTACAGCACTGCGGAATATGATGGCGCTACATAAATACTGTGTAATAATAATTTCCGACGACAATCATCTGATATTTGTATGGGGATCAGGTGAAATATTCCTTATAATTTAATTTTCCCTGACAGAGTGATAATTTAATTTACCAAATTAACAGCAAACCAGCACTATATTTCACAATGGATTAGGTTAAATTTAAGGAGTAAACTGCTGCTGTGCACCTGAAGATCGCAAACTGCACCCCAGGTAACACATAGACACATGGTTGTCATCACAGTGCAAATCTTCCAAAAGCAACAACGCAGCCAAAAACAAGGTTTTGCATTATGGAACCGCACCACCGCCATGTACAAAAGAAGGTTCCTAACAGTGAAAAGTTCACTTGAAATTTTCCATTTTTCCTTGACATAACTTTTCTTGCAGTGACTGAAGATTGCTGCCTTATTAATCAAAGAGTTTGTGCATAATGAAGAGTACTGCAAGAGTTTTCCTTACATTTTACATAGAGGTGTAAGGAGATTAGTGAGATATGTTTCACTTCTTGCTATATATTGTATATGTACTTAGTTTATCAGATTCTGTTTATTAATGTAATTTGCAAAATATGTTTTACATGTTGCAATGCCTTCTTTTGTTTATTGACTGTAATATAATGACAAAGTTTATGCAGGAAAAAAAAAACAGACTTCTGAATAAATATTTTTCTTTTTACCAGCAAATGATTTGGCTGGTTTCATCATCATTACTTTGTCGTTGATGTCCATAGCACAGCTTCCATTTCTAGTATAGAGTGTTAAAGCAGAGGTCTCCAACCCCTGGGCCGTGGGCAGAACATTTTTAGCTAGAATAAAAATATCTGTTGATCCCGCTCGGTGAGTACTGTTTTAATTTATGTTTGCTTTTATTTTTTTATTTTTTTTTCTACTAGGTCTTATTTTCGGGGTAGGTCTTATATTAGGGCAGGTTGGGGGAAAAGTGCTAGGTCTTATTTTCGGGGTAGGTGTTACTTTCGGGGAAACACGGTAGCAAAGTAAGAGAGACAATTTTCATTTGGGAAATTTCCTTTTACTGCTTGTTCTGGGGACAAAGATTTTGGATTTCCCTTCCCAATGTGACAATGGTCACCATGACAAATAGAAAGGTAAGACTCCCCAATGGGGGATACAGAAAACTGGACAGTTTCTCGAACCCTCTCGCACACTTACCGCACACTTTTTTTTTTGGAATTTTAAAGTCTACTAAAGTAAATTTTTGTTTTGCAAACTTGTTATTCATAGATTTGTCTCATGGAACACAAATAAAGTGAATGCCCATCCAATTTTTTTTTTGTCTTGCATTGAGCAGGGATAGGTAAACCCCCAATTTTTACTTTTTTTTTGTCTATTATCTACTTGCGAGATTTTCTTTTTACTTCCAAAGGCATAATAGGAAATCTCTAACACAACCCAGACAGTTGTCCCCATATCAGGTGTCCCTACTGGAAGATATTCTCTTACCTATGTCTCTGATGACTACGAATAAAAATGTTGGATTTCCCCTCACTTTCTGCCCTGGTGATAAATTAGGAAGATGGATTTCCCCAGCAGTCCCAAGTGTCCAACAAACAGCAGTAAAGTGTTCCCTACTTTACCAAAAATTTACATTGTATACATATATTATACACATTTAGCATTTTCTTGGTTACTTCTAACATAGAGTTCCTCCAGAGGTTGCTGGGGGTTCCTTGAGCAATGAGCAGTTTGTGCCTCTCAGGTCAGTTTATTGGACACCAATGATATTTTTGGCTATCTGTAAGGGTGACATTCTTCCCAATGGCCAGCAATGTAAAAGGAAATCTTCCCACTGACCACCACACTAATATACAGTGAGCTGTGTACATAGTAATTATAGAAGGATTCTCGGAAGACCTGAACGTTATTTCAAGGATTCTGTTAACGGTCAAGAAACGCTCTTCTAGCATACCAGCTATGCAGCAGTACATTTTTATATAGTAAAGTTATAGCCCTAAAATAATTAAGATCCCTTTTTTTCTATAAAAAATATTATAATTCCAGGTTGAGCATATGACTTTAAATTAACTACACAGAAGTGGGTATTTTAAGGAAAAAAAATACAACAATTAGTTTGGTGGAATTTAATCCATTTATAAAGGCTCCTTAAATATTAGAAAGAACCGATTAAAGAAACAACCAATAGTTCATAGATATCAACATTCATGATGCACGTTGAAAATGTTGTTGCCAGACTGTACAGAGTAGGACTAAGAATATTTGGCCTGGGAGGCCAACACAACCATATGGCATTTTCATGGCACATATAGACAAGGATCCCTCTTCAGAACAAGACTATGATGTTCTCTCTGCCTGAGGCAACGCCATTAGTGTTCAGCCATGGCTGATTGTGGCTTGAGATAGCTCTGGTATTCTGATGGCTTTCCCTGTTCCAGCACATATGAACGGACATATAAAAGAACTGGATATGAGTTATCATTATGGTTTCGATATGCAAATGTAAAAATTTTAAAGAAAAACCATTGCTGCCCACTTTTCCACATTCGTCAGCACCTGGTGACTCCTGCACCCCATCCTCATCATCATCTCCCTATCTTCCACCATCAGTTACCAAACCCACCATAATTAGTTCATTTCTGTAGTCATATATTAGTTCATACCACCATCAGATCTCTTCTCCCTTCTGTTTACTCATTTGTATGCCTGAAACCAAACTCATTTGGATGGACCATCAATACAGACCAGTCATAGGCGTGAATGGGTCAGGAGGCATAGCAGAAGCTTGACATGGTTGCGACTCTACTATAGTGTTGAGGAGGGCTGAACAGGTGGGAACTCAGGGATATGACATGGTAGGTATTTTAGTTTGTTACTGCCACTTGGGGGAATGGGGGATCTTTAAAGGACAATTTAACTACAAGTGAAATTATTCAGGTCAAAAAAAGCAAAATAAAGCATTTGCCCCGTAACAGCCACATATTCATATGCTAACGTTCTGTAGTACACCATTCACTATTTATGTGTAATGACGACTTTGTATATTTTATTAAGGTTCTATCTAGAAAACAAATTGTATCACACCC